>NC_139708.1:45070084-45165084 GCF_964188405.1 Protomyctophum parallelum
CTCTCCCTCTCTCCCTCTCCCTCTCCCTCTCTCTCTCTCTCTCCTGCCCCATTATATTCTGCAATGTTTGTGAATCCATAACAGGGTGCATATTATTGATAACCTTGTCCCGTTCCGGGGGTCCCTGGACAAACTACTGTACTCAGCACTGTAACAAGAAAAAAATTGCAATCCTACGTTATAAACAATACAATCAAAGCAAAGCAAAGGTACTATGTTTACCCAGGGTAACTGGACTAAGCTCAAGAACTTGTTTACAGCCAGGCCCTGCTCATAGAACATTTCATGGTAGGGGTTCAATGACTCAGCGGTGGTAATTTTAACGTGCCGGTCCGGGGATTCGAACTGGCGACCTTCCGGTATCAAGACCGCTCCGCAAACCGTTCGGCCACCGCTGCCTCCACGTAGGAACGTAGTACAGAAAAGATAATCATAACAGCGGTCGCAGAGCCTCAGACCAGAGACTTTTAGAGAGAGAGTGCGGTGTCACCGAGGCAGGTCACGTGACCCATACAGTACAGTGACCAGCTGAAGCCCCTTGAAGTGAACGGCGTTGTCGCAACTCTCTTATCTAAAACGGCGCTGCCTCAGACAGAACGACACTTACACGACAATTACTGGAGGTTAGGAGGCTGTATGTTCACAATGAAGTATACAAGACGTAGACTATAAGCTACAGAGACTTTCATGTTTTTTCAGTTTTCAATCCATATCAGATCATGGATTGACCAATGGAGTCCCACATGCACTACATACCCTTTATTTGTGTTAGTATACGACAATGAGGGATTTAATTGAGAGGTGTTCGTGTGCGTGTGTGCGTGTGCGTGTGCGTGTGTGTGTGTAATTTCTTTATTTGTTCCAGTTCTGAACCAACTATTCAGGGTTCTGAACCAATTCATTTTCAGTGGAACGCTCTGAACTGGTTCAATATTATAGCAAGGAAAAAATAACTGAACCCCGTTTTTCTGCTGACAGATTCTCCATCTATTCCACTGGTTTTCCAGCTGACAGATTCTCCATCTATTCCACTGCTATAGGTTGGTTTCCCTGCTGACAGATTCTCCATCTATTCCACTGCTATAGGTTGGTTTCCCTGCTGACAGATTCTCCATCTATTCCACTGCTCGGCCCCTTAATTCCAGCCAAAACTCACTTCAAGCCAACATCCTCATGTACGTATATTTTCATGCGCTTCAGATGTGTATTTATTTATTTGTATGCACATGCACGGTGCATGCAAACCTGTGAAGAAAACACACACACACACACACACACATGTTGTTTCCTGTTCTCTCTTGTGTCCTCGCGTACAGAACACACACGCACCGCATACTCAACCCACACGCACTCAACGTGCACACGCACAATCCCATTAGCTGATAGTGCACCTACCTCCTCCCATCAATCAATCCCCACCCCCCCTCCTGTCCCCTCCCCCCCCCCCCCCTCCCCCCCCCCCTTTTCCCCCCCGCTCTACCTCTCCCTGGGTCTGACATTAAATTACCCCACAGGCCCATTCTCACTATTGGAAAGCACAGCGTCGATAAAGATTCCAGCAACTTGCTTGCTAGCTCCGTGGACTATAGTAAACACAATAAAGAGATATCGGCCTTTTTGTCCGATACGGCAGGCCGTGCACTCTCAATAGCCGTCCCTCTCAATATACCTATACTGTACGCACGCACGTGCACACACGCATCACGCACACACACACACGCACACGCACACACACACACACACACACACACACACACACACACACACACACACACACACACACACCACACACACACAACAGGGGGGAATGAGGACGAATGGACCATGGGAGTGCCATGGCAGGGGTGAAAAAGTACTCACATGTTTTACTTAAGTAAAAGTATCAATACTGCAACGTAGAACTATAGTCCGTTACAAGTGAAAGTGACGGAATTCTAAATTGGTTTGAGTAAATGTGCAAAACGTATTGGCATCAGAATGTACTCAAAGTAACAAAAATAGACAGAATCTCACATTTCAAGTTTTCAAATGTATATACAAAATAAATTGAAAATATTGCGATGCAACGCATTGTGAGCTTGTGCTTGTGCACAGCAGAATACAGTTCATTCTGGGGTCCTTGACATGGAAAAGTGAGCCCCACTGACATAGAAACAGGTTTTTCAGAAAACTTTTAGGATTTAGAATACTTTTTTTTTTCTTTTTTTTAATCATCCTCAGTCCATAATGGGTCAAATGTATAGTTACAGTACTTTGCACCTGCACTGTCTGACTGTGGGTGAGACAGAGGACAGGGATAGGAGAGGACAGGCTGAGCTCTGAGACAGAGGACAGGGATAGGAGAGGACAGGCTGAGCTCTGAGACAGAGGACAGGGATAGGAGAGGACAGGCTGAGCTCTGAGACAGAGGACAGGGATAGGAGAGGACAGGCTGAGCTCTGAGACAGAGGACAGGGATAGGAGAGGACAGGCTGAGCTCTGAGACAGAGGACAGGGATAGGAGAGGACAGGCTGAGCTCTGAGACAGAGGACAGGGATAGGAGAGGACAGGCTGAGCTCTGAGACAGAGGACAGGGATAGGAGAGGACAGGCTGAGCTCTGAGACAGAGGACAGGGATAGGAGAGGACAGGCTGAGCTCTGAGACAGAGGACAGGGATAGGAGAGGACAGGCTGAGCTCTGAGACAGAGGACAGGGATAGGAGTGGACAGGCTGAGCTCTGAGACAGAGGACAGGGATAGGAGAGGACAGGCTGAGCTCTGAGACAGAGGACAGGGATAGGAGAGGACAGGCTGAGCTCTGAGACAGAGGACAGGGATAGGAGAGGACAGGCTGAGCTCTGAGACAGAGGACAGGGATAGGAGAGGACAGGCTGAGCTTTGAGATGGAGGGGCAGGGATAGGAGAGGACAGGCTGAGCTTTGAGATGGAGGGGCAGGGATAGGAGAGGACAGGCTGAGCTCTGAGACAGAGGACAGGGATAGGAGAGGACAGGCTGAGCTCTGAGACAGAGGACAGGGATAGGAGAGGACAGGCTGAGCTCTGAGACAGAGGACAGGGATAGGAGAGGACAGGCTGAGCTCTGAGACAGAGGACAGGGATAGGAGAGGACAGGGATAGGAGAGGACAGGCTGAGCTTTGAGACAGAGGACAGGGATAGGAGAGGACAGGCTGAGCTTTGAGACAGAGGACAGGGATAGGAGAGGACAGGCTGAGCTTTGAGACGGAGGACAGGGATAGGAGAGGACAGGCTGAGCTTTGAGACGGAGGGGCAGGGATAGGAGAGGACAGGCTGAGCTCTGAGACGGAGGACAGGGATAGGAGAGGACAGGCTGAGCTCTGAGACAGAGGACAGGGATAGGAGAGGACAGGCTGAGCTTTGAGACGGAGGACAGGGATAGGAGAGGACAGGCTGAGCTCTGAGACAGAGGACAGGGATAGGAGAGGACAGGCTGAGCTCTGAGACAGAGGACAGGGATAGGAGAGGACAGGCTGAGCTTTGAGATGGAGGACAGGGATAGGAGTGGACAGGCTGAGCTCTGAGACAGAGGACAGGGATAGGAGAGGACAGGCTGAGCTTTGAGACGGAGGGGCAGGGATAGGAGAGGACAGGCTGAGCTCTGAGACAGAGGACAGGGATAGGAGAGGACAGGCTGAGCTCTGAGACAGAGGACAGGGATAGGAGAGGACAGGCTGAGCTTTGAGACAGATAGGACAGGGATAGGAGAGGACAGGCTGAGCTCTGAGACAGAGGACAGGGATAGGAGAGGACAGGCTGAGCTTTGAGACAGAGGGGCAGGGATAGGAGAGGACAGGCTGAGCTCTGAGACAGAGGACAGGGATAGGAGAGGACAGGCTGAGCTCTGAGACAGAGGACAGGGATAGGAGAGGACAGGCTGAGCTTTGAGACAGAGGACAGGGATAGGAGAGGACAGGCTGAGCTCTGAGACAGAGGACAGGGATAGGAGAGGACAGGCTGAGCTCTGAGACAGAGGACAGGGATAGAAGAGGACAGGCTGAGCTTTGAGACAGATAGGACAGGGATAGGAGAGGACAGGCTGAGCTCTGAGACAGAGGACAGGGATAGGAGAGGACAGGCTGAGCTTTGAGACGGAGGGGCAGGGATAGGAGAGGACAGGCTGAGCTCTGAGACAGATAGGACAGGGATAGGAGAGGACAGGCTGAGCTTTGAGACAGAGGACAGGGATAGGAGAGGACAGGCTGAGCTCTGAGACAGAGGACAGGGATAGGAGAGGACAGGCTGAGCTCTGAGACAGAGGACAGGGATAGGAGAGGACAGGCTGAGCTCTGAGACAGAGGACAGGGATAGGAGAGGACAGGCTGAGCTCTGAGACAGAGGACAGGGATAGGAGAGGACAGGCTGAGCTCTGAGACAGAGGACAGGGATAGGAGTGGACAGGCTGAGCTCTGAGACAGAGGACAGGGATAGGAGAGGACAGGCTGAGCTCTGAGACAGAGGACAGGGATAGGAGAGGACAGGCTGAGCTCTGAGACAGAGGACAGGGATAGGAGAGGACAGGCTGAGCTCTGAGACAGAGGACAGGGATAGGAGAGGACAGGCTGAGCTTTGAGATGGAGGGGCAGGGATAGGAGAGGACAGGCTGAGCTTTGAGATGGAGGGGCAGGGATAGGAGAGGACAGGCTGAGCTCTGAGACAGAGGACAGGGATAGGAGAGGACAGGCTGAGCTCTGAGACAGAGGACAGGGATAGGAGAGGACAGGCTGAGCTCTGAGACAGAGGACAGGGATAGGAGAGGACAGGCTGAGCTCTGAGACAGAGGACAGGGATAGGAGAGGACAGGCTGAGCTCTGAGACAGAGGACAGGGATAGGAGAGGACAGGCTGAGCTCTGAGACAGAGGACAGGGATAGGAGAGGACAGGCTGAGCTCTGAGACGGAGGACAGGGATAGGAGAGGACAGGCTGAGCTCTGAGACAGAGGACAGGGATAGGAGAGGACAGGGATAGGAGAGGACAGGCTGAGCTTTGAGACAGAGGACAGGGATAGGAGAGGACAGGCTGAGCTTTGAGACAGAGGACAGGGATAGGAGAGGACAGGCTGAGCTTTGAGACGGAGGACAGGGATAGGAGAGGACAGGCTGAGCTTTGAGACGGAGGGGCAGGGATAGGAGAGGACAGGCTGAGCTCTGAGACGGAGGACAGGGATAGGAGAGGACAGGCTGAGCTCTGAGACAGAGGACAGGGATAGGAGAGGACAGGCTGAGCTTTGAGACGGAGGACAGGGATAGGAGTGGACAGGCTGAGCTCTGAGACAGAGGACAGGGATAGGAGAGGACAGGCTGAGCTCTGAGACAGAGGACAGGGATAGGAGAGGACAGGCTGAGCTTTGAGATGGAGGACAGGGATAGGAGTGGACAGGCTGAGCTCTGAGACAGAGGACAGGGATAGGAGAGGACAGGCTGAGCTTTGAGACGGAGGGGCAGGGATAGGAGAGGACAGGCTGAGCTCTGAGACAGAGGACAGGGATAGGAGAGGACAGGCTGAGCTCTGAGACAGAGGACAGGGATAGGAGAGGACAGGCTGAGCTTTGAGACAGATAGGACAGGGATAGGAGAGGACAGGCTGAGCTCTGAGACAGAGGACAGGGATAGGAGAGGACAGGCTGAGCTTTGAGACAGAGGGGCAGGGATAGGAGAGGACAGGCTGAGCTCTGAGACAGAGGACAGGGATAGGAGAGGACAGGCTGAGCTCTGAGACAGAGGACAGGGATAGGAGAGGACAGGCTGAGCTTTGAGACAGAGGACAGGGATAGGAGAGGACAGGCTGAGCTCTGAGACAGAGGACAGGGATAGGAGAGGACAGGCTGAGCTCTGAGACAGAGGACAGGGATAGAAGAGGACAGGCTGAGCTTTGAGACAGATAGGACAGGGATAGGAGAGGACAGGCTGAGCTCTGAGACAGAGGACAGGGATAGGAGAGGACAGGCTGAGCTTTGAGACGGAGGGGCAGGGATAGGAGAGGACAGGCTGAGCTCTGAGACAGATAGGACAGGGATAGGAGAGGACAGGCTGAGCTTTGAGACAGAGGACAGGGATAGGAGAGGACAGGCTGAGCTCTGAGACGGAGGACAGGGATAGGAGAGGACAGGCTGAGCTCTGAGACAGAGGACAGGGATAGGAGAGGACAGGCTGAGCTTTGAGACGGAGGGGCAGGGATAGGAGAGGACAGGCTGAGCTTTGAGATGGAGGGGCAGGGATAGGAGAGGACAGGCTGAGCTTTGAGATGGAGGGGCAGGGATAGGAGAGGACAGGCTGAGCTCTGAGACGGAGGACAGGGATAGGAGAGGACAGGCTGAGCTCTGAGACAGAGGACAGGGATAGGAGAGGACAGGCTGAGCTCTGAGACAGAGGACAGGGATAGGAGAGGACAGGCTGAGCTCTGAGACAGAGGACAGGGATAGGAGAGGACAGGCTGAGCTCTGAGACAGAGGACAGGGATAGGAGAGGACAGGCTGAGCTCTGAGACAGAGGACAGGGATAGGAGAGGACAGGCTGAGCTCTGAGATGCAGGGGCAGGGATAGGAGAGGACAGGCTGAAACCACCAGGCTGAGCTTTTGTCTTTCCTCGCTTCACTCTCCTGTCTGTCCCGGTCTGCACTCTCTATATAACCTATTTAGACCTGCAGGACGATTCTATACAAATGTCTTCTAAATCCTGACAGTATTCTGAAAAATCCATGTTTCTATGTCAGTCGTTCTCAAACATTTTCATGTCAAGGACCCCCAAAATTATATGTAATTGGCCGGCGACCCCCCCATCTGAAATTATGTTGTTCCAGGGACCCCCCCCCCCCAGAAGCAAAGATTTTAGTTAAAAACTTTCGCTCTGAAAGAATATAGTGCACTCGGTGCCACGCTACAAGCTTGTAGGTCTGGTATTTTTCAATAGCTAAAGCGTAACAATGCTTAAAACACCAAAATGGGTTCCATTTTTGACAGATGTGAGAAATAATAATAATACATTTCACACTGCAGTCCTCTTATAGATTAATTCCAGTTTAAAGTGCAGTGTTGGCCTGATGAAACACCATAAAATAAAATGTATTTTGGCGGGCCTCGATGCCGTCGTAATGACTGATTTTACACTTGCTGAAAATAGCAAAATACAATCGTGTTCCATTTCAATATTATATGATATCATTTCAAATTCGAGGCCAGCGCCCATAGATAAGATAAAGGCCAACTGGGAACATGATCTGGGGCTCACACTGTCTGATGGATTTTATTCTTTCTTCTATACACAAGTCCTCTCTCTGTGCACGACATTGCATAGTGCAGTTTAAAATAGTCCATAGAGCTCATGGGTGCCATTTAGGACTTAAAATAATATTACTAATCATATTACAGTTTTATGAGCTGGGGACGTGTTGTATGTCATATTGCAATTTTGGGCATGTTAAGAAGCGCTTTCGACACCCCGTGGATTGCGCAAAACGGCCTTGAATTAGTCGTGTGTGTGTTTAAGGCGTGTTTGAGACGTACCCAATCAACATGTCCGTACTATTCTCTTTACCAGTCAGCTGATGTCACATACGGAATGCGCACTTTGGGGATCGTGGTATTACATTTCTTCAGGCTGGCACCATAGAAGACATGACATGACTTCGTCACATTTGGGTTAATTATTCCTATTGCACTGCATGCTGTCACCTTTATGCCTCAAAATAATTTGTTTCTATTGAAAAACACCAGTATTTCATTCAAGTCATGATGAAGGAATGAGTTGAATGCTGCTGCTTAATGCTGTGCCTGTGGCCCCGATGGTATATGGTCTTCGCTCTTAGCATTTTATTGAAGAAGACTTGAATCGGGTGTGATACAGCATATGAAAGCAAACTTCCCACGGATTATGGAGATGTTTTTATTTATTTTTAAGGTTGAGAAATGAAAGAATTATGGCCGTTTCTAATCTCATCATTTTACAAAAAAAGACGCAAAAGAGGCTGTTGCCATGTCTCATAGAAACTTAACTGAAAAGTAAATAGGTCTATAAAAATAAGCGCATATAACAGGGGTCTGTAACCTATTTTAAATGAAGTGCCATGCTTTTATTTTCTAGATAGTGAGTCTGCCATATCCAGATTAATTTTAATGACACCACATTAAAATAAAAAAACATATTTTGATTGTCCACAAATATAAAGTTCTTCCTTCTTTTTAAATATGTTCTTGCACATTGTTATAATGATCATTATATATATCCCCCTGCAGTCAGAGTTCATAGTTTTAATGAATGAATATGATTCATTGTGAGCTGGTATAGATCTGCTATTTTCAAAAGTAATCTTGGAAAATTTTAATTACATTTTTGGATTAGCCGCCGTCCTTAGTTGGGCAAATGCATTCATCTGGGGATCCTTGACATGGGAATGTGCTGTGTGAGGATCACTGGTTTAAACAACATTAGGTGAAAAGCCCAAATAACCACTTTAGAAACAAGAAAAGCAACCACAAAATAGTACAACTACCAATATTTACAAGCAACTTTACAGAAAAAGAACCCGCTTATAATAAACAGACATGGCAACACTCTAGCAGCCTCCCAGAGCCGCTCAAGTGTAAAATCAAACAGTGCTTGTTGCGTTTATGAGGTGGTCAGACCCACGTCTAATCGTTATGCGCCGAGTGTTTCTAGGTCAAGGGGCTTAATAGCAAATTGCGCAAAGCGAAAAGAATTAACATATGGACACTCCCACAATGCTAAAATATTCAGGAACGCCGTATGCCATTATGTGTGTGCGTTCAACACGGGCCGAGTGCGTTCAACACGGGCCGATATGCCTTTCATAATACCATTGTGCTCAGAGCGAGGGCAATTTATGTATTACCCCATTGTAAAACGGATCTTCAAAATGGCACCCCATATGTCTAAGGCTAAACTGGCTAGTATTTATCCTGACGTAAGTCCTACCTGTGACAAGTGCAAGAGCGGTGATGCAACTTTGATCCATCAGTATTGGATGTGTCCAAAATTACAACCATTTTGGGGGAATGTGTTCAAGACTCTATCCAACATTCTACACCAAAATCTACACCCAGATCCCTTAGTAACTCTCCTTGGCACTGCTGGAAGGGATGACCTTCCTCTAACACGCATAGAGTGTCGTATGGTCGACTTTGCCTTATTGCTCGCTATAGGCGTGCCATTCTGCTCAAATGGAAGGATTCTGCCCCGCCCGTGCTCCGTCAGTGGCTTTGTGATATAATGTCCTGTCTCCAGTTGGAGATGTGAAGGTTTTCAATTGCCGGCTCTGAAAAAAAGTTTTACAAAACCTGGGGTCCGTTTATGACATTCTACCACAACACACAAACGGTATAGTGTGCCGTGCCTATGCCTCGGCCAACGCTAAACCACAACAGAAACAAAACCTGCTTTATGTTTTGTAATTATGTATGCATGTGTTTCGTGTATATATATATGTATTTAATTTTGACTGTCTTTCCGACTATCCTTGGGATTGTGGGTGGGGGGGTGGTTGGGATAGGGGATAGTTTATTTTTTTTATTTTCATATTTGATATGTCTACTCTGTTTAATACATGCCCCTGGGTTTGTCACAAAAACTTTAATGAAAAAAAATACAATCGTGTCGCGCTGCGACGCGTTGTGACCTTGTAGATCGGCTATTTTCAGCATGCAACTACGTCTAAAAGGCCTTGTCTTTTACTGATATACCGGATCTCTTGTCCACTATAGTGCCTCCCTAACATTTTAGTCTTATAGTTTTAGACATCATAGCATAGTTTTCATTTAGTTTCCATCAGTGAAAAAAGGTAGTCCTAGTCGACGAACATTTTCTAATAGCGCTCGTCTTTCACTCCATCCCCTTCTCCCCTTACATTCTCTCTCTCTCTCTCTCTCTCTCTCTCTCTCTCTCTCTCTCTCTCTCCTCTCTCTCTCCTCTCTCTCTCCTCTCTCTCTCTCCTCTCTCTCCCCCCTCTCTCTCCCCCCTCCCCCTCCCCCCCCCAGGGGGGGGGGGGGGGGGCACCAGGGACGTGCACACTATATAGACATCAAAGGGGGCTTCAGCCCCTGCCCTTTTACTCGACTGCCCTCTCCAAACCACGAATGCAGCATTTACTACAAGGTTAAAGAAATGCAACATGCCCCTCCTCTCCTTTCCATGTCATGCCGGAAGGCAGCGTTCAGTCTCCTGAACGTGAACACAGCATTTTGCGCTGAACAAATGGGTTTAGAAATCCATTTTGTTACGCCGCATCTCCACTAGCTAAAGAGTGCTGGGTTGCGCCACGAAAATAGCTGATCTACAAGCGCTGTGAGCTTTTATATTAAAGTCTAACTCAAGTTGATTAGGTGATGTAATGGTGACGTCAAACAAACGGTGCAAACACAAACATTGAACACCACTAACAATAAAGAGACAATATGACGTAATGAGGCACATTATGAGGTACATTTTCCATTCAGTGTCAATGGCGTTTACAAAACAAGCATTGAACTGAAGACAAACATTAAACCTGTGTACTGTATAGAGCGTCTCAGAACCGCCCCCCTCGAGAGACCCGGAAAATAAATCGCCGTTCATTTTCCTCATAGGCATTTCTTAAAGTATTTATTTAAAGACGGTGACGCCGCGGACAAAGCCAACTCGGATCGTGACAAATCATGACAATGAACACAATATTTTTGGCCGATCAAATCATTAGAAAGAAGAAAATAAAGGCAGGAGACAACACTATTTGTTTTGTTTTTCTTCTTATAAATTATTTGATCGGCCCAAAACATTGTGTTCATTGTCATGATTTGTCACGATCCGAGTTGGCTTTGTCCGCGGCGTAACCGTCTTTAAATAAATACTTTAAGAAATGCCTATGAGGAAAATGCATTGGGATTTATTTCCTGGGCCACTCGTCGTGGCCCAGGAAACGTGACCCTGTGTCGGGTGGAGGGGGGCGACACAGGAGGGGGGCAAAATTAACCCCTTTTGGTGTTTCAAGCATTCTGTTATACTTTAGCTATTGGAAAATAGCAGATCTACAAGCTCATAGCGCGCCACTGAGTTGCGCGCTATGAACTTGTAGGTCTGCTATTTTTGAAAAATCGTAAAAATGCGACACAAATCTTATATATATCGTATATTATTCTTTCAGAGCGAACGGTTTTTTTATTTCGACGTCAGGCCTAAATGGGTTAAGTGAAATCACTGAATATACCTTTAATGGCAAGATGGCCATGGTCAATATGCATCGCCCCTTTCCTCCTCCCCCCCTCCCCCCCCCCCCACCCTCCGGCCATGCACCTGAATAAAAGATGACCGGGTGTGTAGGAGGTGTGTGTATAACCCAGACCCCTCCTCATCTCCTATCCATCTCTTTCACCTCCAGTCTTCCCCGCCACCCTCTCCACCTCCTTAATATTCCATCCAGACCCCCTGTCCCGATCCCTCCCTCTCTCCCTCACCCTCACCCTCACCCTCTCTCTCTCTCTCTCTCTCTCCCACCCTGTACCGATCCCTCTCATCTCTCCTCATCCGCCTCCCAGTCCTCTCATCATTCCTCCTCCTGCTCTCTCTCTCTCTCTGCCTCAATTCCACCTATCTCATTCATCTAAAGTTCTCCCTCCCTCCATCCCTCCCTCTCCCTCTCCCTCTCCCTCTCTCCCTCCATCCCTCCCTCTCCCTCTCCCTCTCCCTCTCTCTCTCTCTCTCAGCCTTGCCTGTGTGTTTCCATCCATCACTCCACGTCCGTCTCTGCTGTCGTCCCTCTTTGTTCTGTTTTATCAATCTGCCCTCCCCCCCCCCCCCCCTCCTATAGTGCTCTGGACTGGAGTAATCTATAGTGAGTGACAGTTACTGGCTATACCACACTGAGAGAGAGAGAGAGAGAGAGAGAGAGAGAGAGAGAGAGAGAGAGAGAGAGAGAGAGAGAGACAGAGAGAGAGAGAGAGAGAGAGAGAGAGAGAGACAGAGACCCATAAAACCATAATGGTTTCCACTAGAGCTGTCCATGCATTGAGACATATCACTGAGATTGTCCGACTTCGAGCCTGCAGGGTGGGTTGAGAATAAAATAAAATAAAAAAAAATAAATAAAATAAAATAAAATAAAATAAAATAAAATAAAATAAAATAAAATAAAATAAAATAAAAATAAATAAAATAAAATAAAATAAAATAAAATAAAATAAAATAAAATAAATAAAATAAAATAAAATAGGACACAGGACACAGGACAGGAGATCCGTGGGTAGTTATTATTCTTTACTCTTTATGCCAGGGAGTTTTGTCCTGCAGACTGTATGCATGGGGGAATAAATACAAATCTAAAATAAAACATCTGAATTCTCAACTGTTGATAAAGTGAACACACACATGCAGAGAGAGAGAGAGAGAGAGAGAGAGAGAGCATTGTTTAGTCACTTGAACCCCAGCATATGCTTACTGTATATTATTGGGGAAAAGGTTCACCAAAGATCGCAAAGAAAGCAGTCCAAGTACAGAGAGTTGGGTGACTTGGGTAAATGTTTACAAAGTGTGTAGAGTTACATGTGCAGGGTGATGTGGTGTGTGCGCGTGCGTGGTAGACTATAATGAAAAACCAACTAACTATCAACTACAGGAAAATGTACCCATCTCTATAACTTCAATATTGTGTCGATCGTGCGTGTGTGTGTGTGTGTGTGTGGTGTGGGGTTGATGGGTTGTTGACTCTCCTCATGCAGCAGCATGAGACGGTGCCTCAACCCCTCGTCCTTGACCGGAGGGAGCAGTCACCGTACACCTAGCATTGATCCACAGAGGACACACACACACGGATGTGTGTGTGTGCTTACCAGTGAAGTCAAGCCCTTCTAAGATTTGACCACAGTCTGGAAGAGGCATTCCTTACCAAGGTGCTTAAGTCCAGCGTCTCAAGGATGCTATTATACAGCTTGGCTACAAATGTTCATATTTGGAAGCCTCGGTAATGTCCATAAATCAGTCGTGAGGGGCCTGCAGAGAGCAAAGGCATCGTCAAAATTCTGTTGTCTGTAATAATTGCAATAATTGGCAGTCGCCATATATGGAGAAGGCGATGCTTTCTGTACCCGTGATCTGTATCCTTGTTGATTAGAGTTCAATGAAGCATATCCGACAACCTAAATGGAAACTAAATGAAAACTAAGCTATGATGACTAAAACTAAGACTAAATATACTGACGATTTAGTCAACAAATAAAAACTAGACTAAAATATTAGGAAGGGACTAGTGGACAAGAGATCCAGTATAAGTCATTGTACACTTGGTTGCATGCTGAAAAGAGCAGATCTAAGCTCACAATGAGTCGCGCTGCGACGTGTTGTGAGCTTGTAGATCAGCTATTTTCAGCAAGTGAAAAAACTGTCATTACGACGGCATCAAGGCCCGCCAAAATACATTTCAGTCGACAAAATCAACTGTGGATTTAGTCGACTAAAGTCTTATGATATTTAGTCGACTAAAACTAGACTAACACTAAAACATTCCAGATGACTAAAATGTGACTGAAACTAAATGAAAACTATTTAAGAGACGATGACGAAAACTAAAATCTAAATTTTCTGCCAAAAACAACACTGCTACTATACACAGCAAAGGAGCGAGCGTTCCGACGACGATATCACACAAGAAACTGTCCTGATAGCGTCGGACATTAGACGATATCACACAAGAAACGACGGCGCCGCACACTCTTTCAGTGAGTCAGGACAGTCTCATTGAAAAACATGTATTCTAATGAGATTTCATCGCTCGCATCGCTGGCAGCGTCGATGAGCTGTACGGCCACTTGACCCAAGTTGACTGAGCCCTACAGAGTTCACTACAGAGCACTACAGAGTTCCACACAGGGCCAAATGATGACCACAGTAAGGCCACTTGACCCAAGTTGGTACCACAACACCTCAAAGGCCCTTAAAACAAGGCTCCAGACCTCCCAAAACAAACTGGTCAGGCTCCTACTTGGCCTCACCCCCCGAACCCACCTCACCCCTGCCCACTTTGACAGGCTGGGATGGCTTAGGGTCGACGACAGAGTACAGCATCTTGCAATGGGTCTGGTCCACAAGATTCGATACACCACCAAGATACCCATGTACCTGTCTAAATACTTCCTTAATGTAAACGAAGTCCACACCCACAACACCAGAGGGAGTGCAACACACCATATACAACCCAGATTCGGCACAAACAAGGGACTAAATTATTTTCGCTCCTATGCCACCAAAATGTGGAACGCCCTACCAACAGTCATTAAGACATGTGAATCCCTTGACTCCTTCAAAACCGCTCTCAAAGGGCACCTACGGATGGCTGCAATTCGAAACTGGCCTCTGTAAAATCTGAATCCCCCCCCCCCCGCCCCATTTCCCCTCACTGTATATGTATCTTTTCCCTTTTTGCTTCCCATATGATGAATTCCTGTTCTGTTCTTTAGCTACATAGAAGTGTCTATTTGTATGTCTCTAAATGTTTTGGTGAATTGCTACAAACTGTTAATAAATATTTCAATCAATCAATCAAAGACTGAGCCCTACAGAGTTCACTACAGAGCACTACAGAGTTCCACACAGGGCCAAATGATGACCACAGTAAGGCCACTTGACCCAAGTTGACCGAGCACTACGGAGTTCCACACAGGGCTTGAGCGAGCACTACAGAGTTCCACACAGGGCCAAATGGCCAATGTTTTACATATTTGATCCTTGAAGCTTGAAATAAAAAAGAAAGAAAATGTGATTAAAACCCAGAATACCAATTTAAAAAAAGTGTTGTTTTGGAATACATTACTGTCATTATTCACAAATGTATACCTACTGTACAAAGAGATTGATTTGTACACACTGTAGAAAATACGATTTTTTTTTAATCTGCTCTGAAGAAGCCTCGTTTGTCGAAACTCGTCAGCGTTCTCAAATAAACATGAGGAAAAAGCATCTGAGCCAGTCTCGAATGAGTTATTTTCAAAGCTGAGCACCCACTGCCTTAACCAAGGGCAGTTTCCACTCCAGAGGAAATGCACCTGCTTTTCTCTCTTTAACTGTAATAGACTTTATTGTTCCAGAAGGGATATTCATTTCCACAGATGGTTCAACATAAGAAACATTATCATAAAGAGATATAAGACACAACATACAGTGAAGACGAAAGATAGAATCTCCATATACCTCCTACTAGCACACACCGACGTCACCCGAGTGAGACTAAAATTAAGCCACGTTTTTTCCATCTCAGAGTTCATATCTCCAGCATACTGCATTGCTGGTTTACGCCAATGTTTACAAACATCGACAAACTACAGCGTTTCTGCAGTCAACGCACATATAGGAGGAAGAGGAAAGGGGGAATAAATGGTGCATTTATATAGCGCCTTTATCCGATTCCAAGGCACTTTACATAGATTGTGCATTACATTCACACATTCATACCCAGATGGCGGCGGAAGCCATGCAAGGCACCAACCAGCACATCGGGAGCAATTTGGGGTTCAGTGTCTTGCCCAAGGACACTTCAACATGTAGACAGGAGGAGGAGCAGGGATTCGAACCGCCGACCCACGGATCATTGGACGACCTGCTCTACCTCCTGAGCCACAGTCGCCCGGGGAAAGCAGACATGCCCCGTTTCACCCCTAAACTGCAGAGCACTGTGAATGTGTCTTCTTGTGCATGTATGTCCCTTGTGGAGCATTGCATGTGATGTTTATTTATTTGGGGGGAGAGGGTCCATAGTGTGCCATTAAATTCCATTGCAGCTCGCGGCCTATACACTGTCGAATGCCCCCTCTCTCTCAAGGTCAATGTTATTGACATAAACAGGTGTGTTCCATTCTATGGGTCTCGATGAAATTCCCGAGTGTGTTTTAGCAATCTGTTCACGGTCATGATCTGGTCCGTACCCTGAAACCATGGGCTTGGTTTTATCTCGTCCATCCTCATATCGTCGCGCGCTAACGGTGTCCAGGGTTTAACCCATTTTGGGCCGGGAACCCCTTTTGGTGTTAGCATTATGTTATGCTTTAGCTATTGAAAAATAGCAGATCTACAAGCTCATAGCGCGCCACTCGGTGGCGCGCTATGAGCTTGTAGGTCTGCTATTTTTGAAAAATCGCGAAAATGTGCCTCAAATTTTTCAGAAAAAACATTTTTAACTCAAATCTTTGCTTCTGGGAGAGGTCTCGGAGGTCTCGGAGGCCAATTACATTTCACTTTTTGGGGTCCTTGACATGAAATATTGAGTGATATATAGGCCTAGAAACATTATTAGTTATTTCAGAAAACTGTCAGGATTTAGAAGACATTTCTTTCAGGCCTAAATGGTTTAAATTCCGTGGTTTGTATAAGAACAGTAGTCACTCTGTGTGTATGACCCGAGTCACGGCCTCCGGCTACAAAAGGAAACACACAGACAGCCCTCCTCCGTGGGTCTAGTCGGGTCTCCTTATCGGTCAAAGACAGAAAAAGCACTATCTGGGGGGTTGGAAAATATCCCAGGAAACTTAAGACATTGATACCTGAGACCAGATTCTACTAAATGTCTTCTAAATCAAGACAATTCTTTTCATGGCAAGGACTCACAGAATGATCTGTATTTCTTTTAACAGATACAGATTAAAATAATGCTTTAAAAGCTACTGTATAAGGAGACGATCTAAAGTGGTCTGGCAAGACATATTATGTGGGACAAATACTATATTAAGAAGGAGAAGAAAGAAAAAAATCTATTCCACTGATTGAATTTCATACCGTGAGTAACCTTGGAACGATACACCGCCAAAACCCAGAGTGACTATTCAACACTGAGAGAATAATAATTAAGCTATAGGGCAGGAATTTCAGGGAGGCCATGAAGGTAAATGGTAAATGGTGCATTTATATAGCGCCTTTATCCAAGGCGCTTTACATTGGTGATGGCGGCGGTGGTGGCGTGTGGCAGCGTCCCTGTGGTCACAGCCAAACGGCTTTTTAGATAGTCTATAATGTCAGTGATACGATAAGAGCAACATTGCTTTTATTTAAAGCAACGTACAAGACTGACAAATTGGCAAAAAAAGAAAAAAGCTGAAGATCTGGAGGAGATCAAGGAGACGCTATATACTCTCCGACAAGAGAAGTTGAGAAAGTGGCCAAACAGCAATAAATGATAATGAACCTGGTGGAACAAATCACAGAACTAAAGAATCTGGTGAAAGAGAAAGAGGAGAAAATTGAGTTCCCGGAGAGTCGAGTGGATGACCTTGAACTGTATACCCAAATGGAAGATGTGATTGTAACCGGATTGAAAACCACACACAGGAGCTATGCGAGAGCTACGGAGACCGGCGGCAACACCGCCGACTCGGACGGAACAACAATCACTGGAGCAGCAAGTCGTAGCGTTCTTTGTGAGTAAAGAAGTGAATTTACAAAGCGACCAAATCGCTGCATGTCACACCCTCCCCCTCCCCAAAAACAAAACAAAAAACAAAGAGAGCAGCAGTTCAATACCAGCCATAATAGTGAGATTTGTGAATCGCAAACACAAAATTGAGCTACAGTACTGAGGAAGTGGAGGAAACTGGAGGGTAGTGGAGTGTACATGAATGAGCATCTCACTAAAAAGAACGCAGACATTGCTAGACACGCTCGTATTCTAAAGAAGGAAGGTCAAAATCCAGACAAGAAGTTGCAAAGTAATGATAAAACTCAACGGAACACCAGAGGAAGCCAAGGTCGTCGTGATCAGGCATCTCCATGGAATTGGACGAATACCAAGAATAATGACTTGACTGTGACGGACAACAGCATAGACCATACCTGTCGGGAAACGGGGATGGCCAGTCAGGCTACGTTTAGCCGAAGTCACGTAAACAATGATATGGATCAATTTGGGGTTCAGTGTCTTGCCCAAGGACACTTCGACATGTGGACAGGAGGAGCCGGGATTCGAACCGCCGACCTGCTCTACCTCCTGAGCCACAGTCTATGTTTTTTGTGTCCATATCACTACGGCCAAAAAAGTTAATTCCGAACTTTTGCTTGTGACGGAGTTCTACATTGCAGTATTGCTAGTCTTTTTCTCAAGCAGAACATTCAGAGTACTTTTTCCCCAACCACTGGTGAACTGCCCTTCACCCCCCCCACCCAGCAGCACACAGTATGTAACTTTTGCTTGTGACGGAGTAGTTCTACATTGCAGTATTGCTAGTCTTTTTCTCAACTGAACTGCCCCCCCCCCCCCCCCCCCCCCAGCAGCACACAGCCCAGTGAATCATGTAGACATCGCAGTGGACAGTGAGCCATCACTCATGTATATTGGATGTTGGCTGAGCCTCCATGCCGGTCTCCGTGGGGTTTATGTATCATTATCAGATGTCTATCTCTTCTTCTTTCTCATCCTCCTGATACAGTGACGGTCCCCCCGCAAAGCCCTGCACGCTTGTGCATGTGCGTGTGTGCGTGTGCGTGTGTGTGCGTTGCGTGTGTGTGTGCGTGCGTGGGTGCGAGACACATGGGCAGTGTCAGTAACTCAATAGGCATATCTGTCCTCAGCATGCATGCCTCACACAGAGAGAGAGAGAGTAAGAGAGAGAGAGAGAGAGAGAGAGTGAGAGAGAGAGAGAGAGAGAGAGAGAGAGAGAGAGAGAGGTCACACAAAGGTGAGAAAAGATGGACGGAGGTGTTTTTTCTTTTAGAGATATGGGCAGAAGGGGAGGGTGCAAGGAAGGATGGCCCTGCCATCCTTCCTTGCACCCACTGCACACAAAATGAAGTGGAAACCGAGCTACACTTCCTAACCATCTGTCCATTGTACCAAGACATCAGAGACAGAGACACATACTTCCCACAGATTACAACCACACACAGAGACTTTGAAAACATGACCAATGACAAAAAAACTCCCATATCTGCTGGGCGAAGTACAACAATGTGCAAACACAGCAGCAAGATTTGTGAGTTGCTGTGATGGGAGAAGGATATCAAACGGAACACAACCACCCTAAAGACTAATCATTGTGTATATTCCTGCACTACACCTGCATCGAGTGACCTTGGTACATAGAAATTGATCTATTGAAGATTCTGACCTTCAAATGTACATCATTTTTGTTTTGATTGTATTGCTTTATTGTTGCATTGTTCTTTCTGCGTTGGCAATGTAAACGTATGTTTTCTCATGCCAATAAAGCCCTTTGAATTGAATTGAATTGTGTCGCGTCCCATTCGAGTCAACCTGTGATCTATCATTAAAAAACGAAGGATGAGGCCTCTGAAAGTGTCTATGATGAAACACCACAAGTCAAATAGAGTTGGATGTAGAGTAGCAGTAAAATGAGCTGACTGCCTCTCGCCTATCTGTCGACATACTGTAGTGAAATCCTTTAGTGTTAAATTCCAATCGGCGACATTTTATATCATACCTGGGGTTGGAATTAGGTGGTGGAACAGCCTGAATGGTTAAGTAACATCTCTCTAGCCCAGATTATAGCCCTTGTGTTTGTCACACCTGTATTCTTCTATGTATTATATGTTTGGGGGGTTAGACATCTTTACTGTCCAGTTGATACCACCTTGTGATTTTCATAAATATTCTGGTGAATAATCTAGAATGTACAGTAAGCCTATATTACAGTATAGAACAAGTGGAGTCCAGGGTTCCTTGAGGGGGTTCTAAATGGGCCCTTTGCATGTCTGTAACTCTGACAGTGTTCAATTGGGTCAATTTGGTCCCATTTGTACACTCTCAGAGTTAAGGCGGTCCTTGAAATTCCAAAGCTTTGAGAATCAGAATCAGGTTTATTGTCACATCACGGTTTTTACAAGTAATAACAGTTGAGGTTCAGGCAGAGCAAAAAGAAGGTCTAAAGGCCAGCCTATTGCGCCTAACGGCATCGGCAGATGGCAATTAGCCCTTCGCTAAGTCCCTCCCCAACCCGTCCTTGTCCAATAGGCACGTTAGCAGTGAGCTAGGAGACAGGGCAAGCTGTCCTCCTCCCCCACAGAGATGCATGTTAAATGACGGGATTTCTCCATATAAATAATGATCATTCATTTCAGTAGCAAAACCTTCAAAATGTCTTCTAAATCTAGTCAAACGGGTAGGCTACAGTATATGCACTAGGCAAATGTGCATGACATATTTCAATAAACTATAGAAATACGAGACTGTGACAGGTTGAAACGGTATCCAACAATCAACTTTAATGACCGTCCGACGGGAGTTTTCATGTTGCTACGGTCATCAGTATTATTGCCATCACCTGGGTGGCTCAGTCGTGTATAACTTCCCCAATGTTAAACTGTGTACTGTATGTGTTCATCAACACAGCCATGCAAAATAACACTGACAGCTACAGTATGAGACGAAAGCTTACCCTGCATAGCAACGCGGTTGCTAACCTTTTTGGATTGGCATTAATTGGACAAGCACTTTTTGGGGTGGGATTTAGCGAAGGGCTAATTGAGAACCGCAGGTTAATATAGACCACTTGGGGACGATTTAAGCAATATTACACTCGAGGGTGTGGTTTAACGTGATTATTGCCACGACAGTGATGCGGTCAGGAACGAGACGAAGTCGAGTTCCGCAAGCTTCACTGAAGTGGCAATAATCACGTTAAACAACACCCTCAAGTGTAATATTGCAATTCTACAACAGTTACCCTTAAAACTAAGAAAATCGCTGAAAAAACATATTTTTTTAATGACAGATGTAGTCACTACGACCACAAATGTCCCAAGAAACTATAGCTAGCCTAGCCACCGAGTTTGCTAGCACTCTGGGAGAACAGAGCAGCTGCATTCTTTGTTTTGATTAGGTGGTGAACAGTGCTGGTTTGATCCACGGCTAGAAGCAGTTTCAACCAATCAGATTGCTTCCTCGAAACGACCTGTCAACTGTAGAATTGAAGTTTAAACTGGTGAATAATTGTACCGGTAAAGTTCACCGACACAGAATGGGGCCATGACATCCAGTAACCGGGTTACGGTTCTACCAATATGTACATCTGTTTTAACACCCAATATGCACACTAACGCTAATGCACCAACATCACGCACTGCGTGATACCAGTTCAATACATAATAATACAGTAAGTGAGGTCGCATAATATGCTGCATTAACACACATAGAGTGCGGCATGCGTTGTGTAACGTGTTAAGTAATTCACACGTAATAATTCTCACACACACACACACACACACACACACACACACACACACACACACACACACACACACACACACACACACACACACACACACACACACACACACACACACACACACACACACACACACACACACACACACACACACATCAAAGCATGCACAGATCTATATGTGATAAAGGAAACTATAGCATGCCGAGTGTGTCATTTATGTGTGTCTCTATGTGTGCGCTTGTCTGCGTTAACCCATTCTGGGCGGGAACCCCTTTTGGTGTTTTAAACATTATGTTATAATTTAGCTATTAAAAAATTGCAGATCCACAAGCTCATAGCGCACCACCGAGTGGCGCGCTACGAGCTTGTAGGTCTGCTATTTTTGAAAAATCGTGAAAATGTGCCTCATGTCTTTGAATATATATTATTACTGAGTGAACATTTTAACTAAAATCTTTGCTTTGGGGAGGTCCCTGGAACAACATATTTTCAGATGGGGAGGCAGAGGCATATTACAAATAACTGTTGGGGTCCTTGACATGAAATATTGAGCACCACTGATATAAAAACATAAGGTTTTTCAGAAAACTGTCGGGGTTTAAATTTCGATGTCAGGCCTAAATGGGTTAAAGTGTGTGCGTGCGTGCGTGCGTGCGTGACTGTGCGTGCGTGTGCATGCGTGTGCGCCTGCCAGTGGATTAGCCTAGTTGATGTATAATGATTTTGCCGCCTATAAAAGCTGCCGTCTGACTCATTATGGGTGCTGTGCGCGCTGATGACATCACCACACGTCTCGTACACACAATGCATATCGCTTATCCCCCCCCCCACGCCTCTATATTTATCATCTGATCATATTTATCCCATTTTGACCTGGGAACGATTCAGCAAATGTCTTCTAAATCCTGACTGTTTTCTTGAAAAAGCTATGTTTTTCTATGTCAGTCGTTCTGAAACACTTTCATGTCACTTTTCACGATTCTTCAAAAATAGCAGACCTACAAGCTCGTAGCGCGCCACTCGGTGGCGCGCTACGAGCTTGTAGATCTGCTATTTTTCAATAGCTAAAGCACAGCATAATGCTAACACCAAAAGGGGTTCCCGGCCCAAAATGGGTTATAGAAAGATGCTCCTTATATAGTCGAATGCACAAGTTTCTTCCCCTTTGCAAAGAAGAGAGCCTCGTCGGAAGCCTTTTGGAGGTTTTTTAATCCCCGAGAGTTTAATTCAGAGAACTGAATCAAAGCTTTGATCGTATAGCTGTCGGGCAGAAAAACCTCATATCTCAGTTTTTTTCTTCGTTTTTTTTTTTTACTTTTTACTTGAATGTCTAATAATTAATCATACAAGGTCAGATTTACAAGCTCACGACGTGTGTTATTTTCACTATATGGAACTATAGTAGCCTACTGTATGAGGTTTTATTTTTCACTATATGGATCGGTTTTGGACATACAGTATTATATGAGGTTTTATTTTTCACTATGGAACGAGAGAGAGCAACGCTATATTTATTTCCGCGGTGTATAAAGACAGGAAGTAAATTGCCTTGGGAAGA
Organism: Protomyctophum parallelum; assembly: GCF_964188405.1. NCBI lineage: Eukaryota > Metazoa > Chordata > Actinopteri > Myctophiformes > Myctophidae > Protomyctophum > Protomyctophum parallelum. Next base: position 45,092,801 of record NC_139708.1, read on the forward strand.
CATTTCTCCCGTTTTTCCATGCGAGGTGTGCATATGGGCTGAGACAGCAGTTGGAGGGGACGCCGTTTGGGGAACTGGATCACGTTTAAGTTCCTCTGACAACCAAATGTAAAGCAGAGAGGCCCGTGGCAAGGCCTGGAACTTGAACGCTTTAACTCGCCCTGACGTCATATATGTCTTCATGGGAGAGGGATAGAGCTGTGCGCACGTGCGTGCTTTCGAGCGTGCGTGCGTGCGTGAACGCCTAGCCCCTTAAGATAGCACTTCATGTAGACTTAGATAGTATTTTAGACAGACTTATCCCTCTAAGACCCAGCGTTGCTTTATAGCAACAAGTTATATTTTAATTAATGACTTAATTAGTATTTCTTTTTTCTGTTCTTTTTTCACCTAAACGTCATCAGTGATGTTCATTGCAATGCCATTTCAATGCCATTGGTCATGATATTGGCATATAAATACCCCCCACAGAGGCTGAAATTCACACAAATTAAAAGTTTCTGGACTCTGAACATTTTTTAACCTATGACTTTTGACCTTTAACCCTAATAAAAGAAAGTAAAATAATTGTAATATATGTTTTTTTGTGATCAATAGAATGTCTAGAACATGTTTTATTCATTATTGTGAAAGATATCCCCCAAATGTAAATTATTAATTTATTATATTATTATATAATTATTATAAATCTTTATTTTTATTTTTTTTAACATATTTTTTAGTCTTAGTCCTAGTAGTAGTAAGGTTGAAATCAATTTAATGCAGAAATTAATGCGGGTCTTAAAGGGATAGCTCGTTACGTAGACGGCACTAGAATTGCATTTTATGTAGTCATAGCACTTTATAGTACACATGTATATTGTATAATATATAATATAGTATAGTATGTATAGTTGACATAGATACTCCACTGTTACGTTCTTAGTTTATACATTCATTGAACTACTTTTATATATGTGATGTATGCCATGCTTTTGTTTTTGCTTAAATGTAAGTCACTCTGGATCAAGAGCGTCTGCTAAATGCCTACATTGTAAATTGTGCAAGGGAGGTTCCAGCCTTATAGCTGACATCTCACTTTGAGCACACAGATCTTCAGAATGAATCAAATGAATGTATATTGAGCACCAGTCCAATGTTCAGCTGGAGCTATTTACACGCTTTTCAGCAGTGGTTGAAAGCAAGTGGTTCTCAAAACATTGTGTCAGGGTCCCCCAAATTAACACGGTCGCGGAACCCCTTTCTGAAAATGTTTTGTGCCAGGGACCTCCCAGACAAGAAGATTTATGTAAAGTATAAACTATTACAAAATGTATCAAACATTTTAAATATTTTTTCAAATATTTTAAAAAAATGTAGCAGATCACAAGCTCGCAGCGGGGCTCAAAGTGAGCTTGTAACTTTATAAAATATAAATGGTATAAAGTGGTTCAAATCATTCTGATGCTTTGTGAACTACTTTAGCTGGAGACCCCCTGGAACCTCACAAAGGACCCCCTGGATGCAATACTACAGCCCACTGTTACAATTTACAATTTAGGCATTTAGCAGACGCTCTTAATCCAGAGCGATTTACATTAAGCAAGAACAAAAAAGCATGGGAATACATCACATAAAAAGCATTCATCATGAAACATGCGTAAGCTAAGAACGTAACAGTGGAATATCTATATAATGAAACTATACATATAAACTATGCTATACATAATTTATGTACTATGACGTGCTATGACTATATACAATGCAATTATAGTGCTGTCTACATAACATGCTATAAGTCTGTATCAAATGCTATCTAAGTCTACAGAAATGCTATCTAAGGGGGTAGGGTAAGTGCTATGGGCCATGATGGAGTCTGAAAAGGTGGGTTTTCAGACTACGGCGGAAGATTGGGAGTGATGCTGCAGTTCTGACTGCATTCCACAGTTTTGGAGCCAGAAGTGGGTCGGGGACACATTTGTGGCTCGCGGACACATCGTTATGGGTCCCCTTTAGTGTTTTCAAAATTTGGTTTTTAATTATTATTATTTCAAAACATTTTCAAAAAACATTCCCCAAAAAATAAGCAAAACTTTTCATGAATTAATAACAAAATCCATTCATTTTTTTCCAGTAATGCCTTGAAGAAACATAAGAAAAATCTATGAAATTCCATGAACTATAGAACAAATATTTAAGTAGTGAAAATAGCCGATCTACAAGCTCACAACGTGTTGCTTCGTGCCACGTTGTGAGCTTGTAGATCGGCTATTTTCACTAGTTCCGGGCGAATGTCGAATTTCCGTTTGGGGTCACGACCTGAAAAGTTTAGGAAAATATTAGGAATGTATACCAATGTAATGTAGGAAGGATTATTGTATTATTTTTTTGAGAATGTTCCCCCCAGAAGAATATGGATGCTGGGGTTCAACTATGAGCTGTGAGACTTCTCTTCAACATGATTCATCATTTTTTGTTTCATCTTATGATTAGTCGGATCTTCCTGTTGGCTGTGAGAGCCTGTAAAATGTGTTTCACTGTAGGGCTGACATGATCACTTGAAGATTAATTGCAGCACAAATAATTGCGATTAACGATTTTAATTGCTTTTTTGGCCTTGAACATTGGCACTGAAAAATTTGCATTTCCGTTTGGCTTTTAGGCTTTGTAAACAAAAATCGCACAATTGTTTCACTTAAGTAAAAGTATCAATACTGTAATATAGAAATACTCCGTTACAAGTACAAGTCCTGAATTCTAAATGTACTCAAGTAAAAGTACAAAAGTGTTGTATCAAAATGTACTTAAAGTACCAAAAGTACTCATTGTGCAGAATGAGCAGCAGTCATACCCAGACAGCATAGAGCTCTATGGGGACTCAGAGCAGCAGTCATACCCAGACAGAGAGCTCTATGGGGACTCAGAGCAGCAGTCGTACCCAGACAGCATAGAGCTCTATGGGGACTCAGAGCAGCAGTCGTACCCAGACACAGAGCTCTATGGGGACTCAGAGCAGCAGTCGTACCCAGACAGAGAGCATAGAGCTCTATGGGGACTCAGAGCAGCAGTCATACCCAGACACAGAGCTCTATGGGGACTCAGAGCAGCAGTCATACCCAGACAGAGAGCATAGAGCTCTATGGGGACTCAGAGCAGCAGTCATACCCAGACACAGAGCTCTATGGGGACTCAGAGCAGCAGTCATACCCAGACACAGAGCTCTATGGGGACTCAGAGCAGCAGTCATACCCAGACAGCACAGAGCTCTATGGGGACTCAGAGCAGCAGTCGTACCCAGACAGCACAGAGCTCTATGGGGACTCAGAGCAGCAGTCGTACCCAGACAGCACAGAGCTCTATGGGGACTCAGAGCAGCAGTCATACCCAGACAGCACAGAGCTCTATGGGGACTCAGAGCAGCAGTCGTACCCAGACAGCACAGAGCTCTATGGGGACTCAGAGCAGCAGTCGTACCCAGACAGCACAGAGCTCTATGGGGACTCAGAGCAGCAGTCATACCCAGACAGCACAGAGCTCTATGGGGACTCAGAGCAGCAGTTGTACCCAGACACAGAGCTCTATGGGGACTCAGAGCAGCAGTCGTACCCAGACAGCACAGAGCTCTATGGGGACTCAGAGCAGCAGTCATACCCAGACAGCACAGAGCTCTATGGGGACTCAGAGCAGCAGTCATACCCAGACAGCACAGAGCTCTATGGGGACTCAGAGCAGCAGTCATACCCAGACAGCACAGAGCTCTATGGGGACTCAGAGCAGCAGTTGTACCCAGACACAGAGCTCTATGGGGACTCAGAGCAGCAGTCGTACCCAGACAGCACAGAGCTCTATGGGGACTCAGAGCAGCAGTCGTACCCAGACAGAGAGCTCTATGGGGACTCAGAGCAGCAGTCGTACCCAGACAGAGAGCTCTATGGGGACTCAGAGCAGCAGTCATACCCAGACAGAGAGCTCTATGGGGACTCAGAGCAGCAGTCGTACCCAGACAGCACAGAGCTCTATGGGGACTCAGAGCAGCAGTCGTACCCAGACAGCACAGAGCTCTATGGGGACTCAGAGCAGCAGTTGTACCCAGACACAGAGCTCTATGGGGACTCAGAGCAGCAGTCGTACCCAGACAGCACAGAGCTCTATGGGGACTCAGAGCAGCAGTCATACCCAGACAGCACAGAGCTCTATGGGGACTCAGAGCAGCAGTCATACCCAGACAGCACAGGGCTCTATGGGGACTCAGAGCAGCAGTCATACCCAGACAGCACAGAGCTCTATGGGGACTCAGAGCAGCAGTTGTACCCAGACACAGAGCTCTATGGGGACTCAGAGCAGCAGTCGTACCCAGACAGCACAGAGCTCTATGGGGACTCAGAGCAGCAGTCGTACCCAGACAGCACAGAGCTCTATGGGGACTCAGAGCAGCAGTCGTACCCAGACAGCACAGAGCTCTATGGGGACTCAGAGCAGCAGTCATACCCAGACAGCACAGAGCTCTATGGGGACTCAGAGCAGCAGTCGTACCCAGACAGCACAGAGCTCTATGGGGACTCAGAGCAGCAGTCGTACCCAGACAGCACAGAGCTCTATGGGGACTCAGAGCAGCAGTCATACCCAGACAGCACAGAGCTCTATGGGGACTCAGAGCAGCAGTTGTACCCAGACACAGAGCTCTATGGGGACTCAGAGCAGCAGTCGTACCCAGACAGCACAGAGCTCTATGGGGACTCAGAGCAGCAGTCATACCCAGACAGCACAGAGCTCTATGGGGACTCAGAGCAGCAGTCATACCCAGACAGCACAGAGCTCTATGGGGACTCAGAGCAGCAGTCATACCCAGACAGCACAGAGCTCTATGGGGACTCAGAGCAGCAGTTGTACCCAGACACAGAGCTCTATGGGGACTCAGAGCAGCAGTCGTACCCAGACAGCACAGAGCTCTATGGGGACTCAGAGCAGCAGTCGTACCCAGACAGAGAGCTCTATGGGGACTCAGAGCAGCAGTCATACCCAGACAGAGAGCTCTATGGGGACTCAGAGCAGCAGTCGTACCCAGACAGCACAGAGCTCTATGGGGACTCAGAGCAGCAGTCGTACCCAGACAGCACAGAGCTCTATGGGGACTCAGAGCAGCAGTTGTACCCAGACACAGAGCTCTATGGGGACTCAGAGCAGCAGTCGTACCCAGACAGCACAGAGCTCTATGGGGACTCAGAGCAGCAGTCATACCCAGACAGCACAGAGCTCTATGGGGACTCAGAGCAGCAGTCATACCCAGACAGCACAGAGCTCTATGGGGACTCAGAGCAGCAGTCATACCCAGACAGCACAGAGCTCTATGGGGACTCAGAGCAGCAGTTGTACCCAGACACAGAGCTCTATGGGGACTCAGAGCAGCAGTCGTACCCAGACAGCACAGAGCTCTATGGGGACTCAGAGCAGCAGTCGTACCCAGACAGAGAGCTCTATGGGGACTCAGAGCAGCAGTCGTACCCAGACAGCACAGAGCTCTATGGGGACTCAGAGCAGCAGTCATACCCAGACAGCACAGAGCTCTATGGGGACTCAGAGCAGCAGTTGTACCCAGACAGAGAGCTCTATGGGGACTCAGAGCAGCAGTCGTACCCAGACAGCACAGAGCTCTATGGGGACTCAGAGCAGCAGTCGTACCCAGACAGAGAGCTCTATGGGGACTCAGAGCAGCAGTCGTACCCAGACACAGAGCTCTATGGGGACTCAGAGCAGCAGTCATACCCAGACAGAGAGCTCTATGGGGACTCAGAGCAGCAGTCGTACCCAGACAGCACAGAGCTCTATGGGGACTCAGAGCAGCAGTCGTACCCAGACAGCACAGAGCTCTATAGGGACTCATATTCCCAGCAGTCATTGCGGTGATGCCAGTGGTGAGCGCACCTCACATGGCGCTCTCTGCTTGCACACAAGTAGGCAAACATGGCCTACTTGTGTGCAAGGCGCAAGTTGGCATCTCGACATTGTGCATTTGCATATAGTTGCCTCTGGGATGAGTAGAAGTATTGGATATTACTCAAGTAAAGTACAAAATACCTCACAATTGTATACTGTACAGTACAGTACTAAGTAAATATTACGTGGTTACTTTCCTACCACTGAACATGTATGTGTATTCTGGATAGGAACACTCCTGCTGTGTGCAAGCAGAGATTTATCAGGAGCTCAAGCGAATCAGCGTAAATCTGTGATGTTTGACAACAAAAGCGCTCTAGATTCCCTCCACTTCCGCCAGCCGGTATATACTGTAGGCTTTTGAAGTAAAGAATTGCCGTTTCTCCTGCGAATAAATCTCCCACGTACAGTTAGTATGCTGCAGTGGTTCCTCCACGTATCTCACTTTTTAACCCATTTAGGCCTGACGTCCTCAATATTTCATGTCAAGGACCCCCAAAAATATATGAAATTGGCCGCTGACCCCAATCTGAAAATGTGTTGTTTCAGGGACCACGTCCCAGAAGCAAAGATTTGAGTTAAAAACGTTCGCTCTGAAAGAGAATATATATTCAAAGCTTTGCACCACATGTTCATGATTTAAAAAAAATAGCAGACCTACAAGCTCGTAGCGCGCCACTCGGTGGCGCGCTATGAGCTTGTAGATCTGCTATTTTTCCATAGCTAAAGCACGACATGATGCTAACGCCCAAAATGGATTAAACGGGACTGCAGAGTTCAATCGGAACGCAGTCAGACGGTGACAGAAACGAGGTGCTGCTTCAAAGTGTTTCTGATCTCGTTAAATTGCCACAGACGGAGCGAGCAAGAAGAGACAGAAATCATTTTTATTTCCATTCAATTAGCTAGCCCGCCTCCCTGTGACCTCGTTACCCCTCATCAGTCCAATGTTTGTGCTGTGTGAAAATGGCTCGTTTCCAAAAAGTGACGTATAATAATTATGAGTCGCAAACGAACGACTGCCATTTGAACGAGGCCGTCGTCCAGCGTAGTAGCAGAGGTGCAAAGTGTGCATTTCGGTTAACAACAAATTAACTGACATTTGACAGCGACATCCCAGAGTTTAGTTTAGTTTGTTTTCACAATGGAAAATCAAAGTAAAACAACTTTTCTTTTTTTGTAAGTTGTGTGTATGTATGTTGTATATTGTACTGATTACAATCACTATAGTGATTGTGGATTCTTTATAGGATCGACTCCTTGAGTTTCTGACCTTTTTTGACGGGACACGCAAATACTTTCATACTGAACTTTTAACCCATTTCGGGCTGGAACCTTTTTTGGGGTTTTAACCCATTCTGAACGGGAACCCATTTTGGTGTTAGCATCATGTCGTGCTTTAGCTATTGAAAAATAGCAGATCTACATGTAGGTCTGCTATTTTTGAAAAGTCGACGAACGACTGACATTTTTAGAATCTGATCTCAGGTCAGAATGGATTCATCAGACCAGTGTGTGTCCAGTGGAAATGGAAATGTGGAATGGACGAAAAATAGAGCCCTGTGCGCGCGCACACACACACACACACACACACACACACACACACACACACACACACACACACACACACACACACACACACACACACACACACACACACACACACACACACACACACACACACACACACACACACACACACACACACACACACACACACCAGTGTCATAAATAAGTAGCAAAATAAACTATTTTTACGTTATGTCTGTGTTTTATAAATATCTAACCAAAGGAAAGTATTAGCAAGAGTTTAGGATTAAATACTACAAATATTTTGAACGGTTCTGCATTTACGAGATTTCTAGCTGACTGCGACGTAAGGCCAGCAAGCTGTGGATCACAGCAGTCGTTAGCAGTTCACTACAGCTGAGAGAATGAGCTGAGAAACATGGCATAAATACGTAAATACATGAATGCACACATGTACAGTACGCTCTGTGTGTGTGTGTGTGTGTGTGTGTGTGTGTGTGTGTGTGTGTGTGTGTGTGTGTGTGTGTGTGTGTGTGTGTGTGTGTGTGTGTGTGTGTGTGTGCGCGCACACACGTGTGTTCACGACTTCGCGTGAGTGTGTGGTGCGCAGCAGTGTGACAGTTTGTTAGGAACACACAGTGTTGCATCCACTTATGGATGTATGAGAAATGACGCAATATATGGGAAGTGCAATGGTGTGTGTGTGTGTGTGTGTGTGACAACAAGATGACAGACACACCCACACAGACAACGCTATGCATTGCAAATGGTTGACACCCTTGGGCTGGATCATTATTGATGAGTGACCCTTATACAAGGTCATAGTAATGTGGCGCACACACACACACACACACACACACACACACACACACACACACACACACACACACACACACACACACACACACACACACACACACACACACACACACACACACACACACACACACACACACACACACACACACACACACACACACACACACACACAATGCGTCATTTCTCATACTGTACATCCATAAGTGAATGCAACACTGTGTGTTGCTAACAAACTGTCACACTGCCGCGCCACCGATACTCTGATGAACCCCTGATAAGAAACACACACATGTACTGTACGCGCACACGCATGCACACACATGTACTGTATATGCACACACGCCACGCGCACACGCAATCCTATTCTGTCGGCACACACTCACTTTCTCTGACTCTGAATTTCTCTTTTTCTGATTTTTTTTCTTTCCACCAAACCTGCTGCAGCAGAAGATAAACACACTTTTGGCAGTTTTTTCCCCCTTAGTCTGTCAAAAAAGTACCCGTTTAAGAAACTATATGAAAACAATTCAATCCACCTCTAAAATATTTTTTTCCTGAGGAGAGCAATGTGACAAGAAATGGTTCATATTATACAGCTAGTTGCAGACGTTATTGTAATATTTAAAGTCCTGCTTATTATTATTATTATTATTATTATTATAGGCATAAGCAGTGTCATGAAGCATCGGGGCATTATTTCACGCGTTGCGATGCATTGTGTGAGGAAAACCTTAACTAGGTACAGACTCAGTGAGCACAGTCTCGCGATCGAGAAAGGCCGTCATAGGCAGACCTGTATCCCGAGAGACGACAGACTATGCGCCCACTGCACACAAAATGAAGTGGAAACCGAGCTACACTTCCTAACCATCTGCCCATTGTGTACCAAGACATCAGAGACACATACTTCCCACAGATTACAACCAGACACGGAGATTTTGAAAACATGACCAATGACAAAAAACTCCCATATCTGCTGGGCGAAGTACAACAATGTGCAAACACATGCAGCAAGATTTGTGAGTTGCTGTGATAGGAGAAGGATATCAAACAGAACACAACCACCCTAAAGACTAATCATTGTGTATATTCCTGCAACTATACCTGCATCGAGTGATCTTGGTACATAGAAATTGATCTATTGAAGATTCTGACTTTCAAATCTACATCATTTTTGTTTTGATTGTATTGCTGTATTGTTCTTTCTGCTTTGGCAATGTAAACGTATGTTTTCTCATGCCAATAAAGCCCTTTGAATTGAATTGAATTGTGTGAGCTTGGAGATCCATTGTCTGCTGTTCTTATCGATGAGGGATAATGAAGGAGAAAACCTCACATCACCACTTGAGCTGGATGTGTGTAAAGTAGTGATGATAATAATGACACATGCAAGTAACTGACAACATACAAAGTCACAATACCAACGTCGATGAGGCAGTATCGCTTCGTTTTAATCCATTTTGCGCGGGAACCCCTTTTCGCGTTAGCATTATGTTATGCTTTAGCTATTGAAAAATAGCAGATCTACAAGCTCATAGCGCGCCACCGAGTAGGTCTGCTATTTTTGAAAAATCGAAGAACGACTGACATAGAAACATAGCTTTTTCAGGAAACTGTCAGGATGTAGAAGACATTTTTTAGAATCTGATCTCAGGTCAAAATGGTTTAAATATAAGGTTTTCTTCATTTTCAAAAACATAATATTTAGTTGGGTTTTTCCTGAAAAATGAACAGTGTGGACTTTAGGTGGCTTCTTCTTCCCGACAGCAGAGATTTACCAATACATAAATTAACACTCAGGGTTTTACTGTGTACTATAAAAAGCCTTAAGTTTCACAGCTCCATTGTAAGTATCTCCCATAATCAATATAGCAGATCAACCAATTATCTGCTGGATAATTTATTCTGTCAGCTGCAGGCGCCGGTGTGTCCATTTGCATCATCCCACTTGTATGCTTGAACCAGCTCAGTGGCCTTGTGGTCCGCCCTGAGACCAGGCGCGCAGCTACGGGTGGGCCTGGGTGGGCCGCGGCCCACCCATATAGAGAGCTGGACCACCCATAAAATATATATATATATATATATATTTTTTTTTATAAATAAATAAATAAATACATAATTATTGTTTTCCTAATCCTATTCATAATGTCTTTGTTGTTTGCGTGATCATCTTCCTTAATATTATGAATAAACAGGCTGTCACTTTTTCTTCGCTCTGACTATCTGTCTGTCTGACGTGTCTGTGTTGTTCAATTGCGCAAAAACTACAAATCCCACTATCCCAGAATGCTGAGCTCCCCAGTCTCAGAGAGAAATAATTTGTGACCATTTTATGATTTAGCCGTCAGTGAAGCCGACTGGACAGTCTACATGCAGTATCTGAAACGTAAGTCTGATGCGGGAGAGGAGTTCCCAAAACGTATTAATGTGCTGGATAATACCCCATGCGACGTCTTCACTGGCATACACAACATGGTTAAGGCACTCGTCACACTACCAATGACATCCTGCACGGTTGAAAGGCTATTTTAAACCGCATCAAAACGTGTCTACGGACTTCAATGTCAACTTCTCGTCTCAATAATTTGCTAGTAAGAAAATGGAAAATAATGAACTGATCATTTACAAGAGCCTCATCTAATTCAAGTGGATTTATTTCTATTTGTATTATACAGCTTATGAAATATGAATGATTGCTAGCAGCTATTGATATTTGATCAGATGATAATGCTCATGACATGTGTGATGACAACTGCCCGGCTGTCACTCCGGGGGCAATATAACCCGAAATATGGCAAATAAATAATTTGCACGCGCGGGAACGCACCTGGCCATTGTGAGGCCCATCTAGAATCTCCTTTCTGGCTGCGCCTCTGCCTGAGACTGGGAGGTCGGGGTCCGATCCCCGGCCGGGTCATACCAGACTCTAAAAAATAGGAACCCAGTGCCTCCCTGCTTGACACTCAGCATCAAGGGTTGGATTGGGGGACTTGTACATCAAGCTGCCACACGCTACAGAAACAGGAGATAGGCTCCTGCCCTATGGGCCTCATGTCTACAGAAACAGGAGATAGGCTCCTGCCCTATGGGCCTCATGGCTACAGAAACAGGAGATAGGCTCCTGCCCCTATGGGCCTCATGGCTACAGAAACAGGAGTTAGGCTCCTGCCCTATGGGCCTCATGGCTACAGAAACAGGAGATAGGCTCCTGCCCTATGGGCCTCATGGCTACAGAAACAGGAGATAGGCTCCTGCCCCTATGGGCCTCATGGCTACAGAAACAGGAGTTAGGCTCCTGCCCTATGGGCCTCATGGCTACAGAAACAGGAGATAGGCTCCTGCCCCTATGGGCCTCATGGCTACAGAAACAGGAGATAGGCTCCTGCCCCTATGGGCCTCATGGCTACAGAAACAGGAGATAGGCTCCTGCCCTATGGGCCTCATGGCTACAGAAACAGGAGATAGGCTCCTGCCCCTATGGGCCTCATGGCTACAGAAACAGGAGATAGGCTCCTGCCCTATGGGCCTCATGGCTACAGAAACAGGAGATAGGCTCCTGCCCTATGGGCCTCACGCTACAGAAACAGGAGATAGGCTCCTGCCCTATGGGCCTCACGCTACAGAAACAGGAGATAGGCTCCTGCCCTATGGGCCTCACGCTACAGAAACAGGAGATAGGCTCCTGCCCTATGGGCCTCATGGCTACAGAAACAGGAGATAGGCTCCTGCTCTATGGGCCTCATGGCTACAGAAACAGGAGATAGGCTCCTGCCCTATGGGCCTCATGGCTACAGAAACAGGAGATAGGCTCCTGCCCCTATGGGCCTCATGGCTACAGAAACAGGAGATAGGCTCCTGCCCCTATGGGCCTCATGGCTACAGAAACAGGAGATAGGCTCCTGCCCCTATGGGCCTCATGTCTACAGAAACAGGAGATAGGCTCCTGCCCCTATGGGCCTCATGGCTACAGAAACAGGAGATAGGCTCCTGCTCTATGGGCCTCATTGCTACAGAAACAGGAGATAGGCTCCTGCCCCTATGGGCCTCATGGCTACAGAAACAGGAGATAGGCTCCTGCTCTATGGGCCTCATGGCTACAGAAACAGGAGATAGGCTCCTGCCCTATGGGCCTCATGGCTACAGAAACAGGAGATAGGCTCCTGCTCTATGGGCCTCATGGCTACAGAAACAGGAGATAGGCTCCTGCCCTATGGGCCTCATGGCTACAGAAACAGGAGATAGGCTCCTGCCCTATGGGCCTCACGCTACAGAAACAGGAGATAGGCTCCTGCTCTATGGGCCTCATGGCTACAGAAACAGGAGATAGTCTCCTGCCCCTATGGGCCTCATGGCTACAGAAACAGGAGATAGGCTCCTGCCCCTATGGGCCTCACGCTACAGAAACAGGAGATAGGCTCCTGCCCCTATGGGCCTCATGGCTACAGAAACAGGAGATAGGCTCCTGCCCTATGGGCCTCATGGCTCTGCAAGGCTACTTACTATGCTTGAACCAACTGAAACCAAACCTACATTTAATTAAAGCTGCAAGTGGGCCCTCGCGTCTGTGCAGTGCATGTTACAGGCAAATATTGACCAATCAGAACTGGGAGCAGAGCTTTAGGTAACTCTGATGAAGGGCAAGGATTGGATGACATACCGACCAATCAGAAGAGGGGTCGGGGTAATTGGAAATTTCAATCGAATCAAGTGACGTGACTCAAAAGTCTGTATACTAAAAATATTAATTTTGACTTTATGTTGCTACTATGGCATGCCCCTATTTGAGCCGATTAAAATACGTAATCCTTCGCCACTTGTGACGTGTGTGCAAAGTTTAGCAACTTTGAGTACGTTTACTGCCTCAATAAAAACACGATTCATTCGGGGGAATAATAAAGCAACATACTGTACTATAGTGTACATACAGCGAAAAGGCGCGGGACCAAAGCAATAACCGAGCAGTGTCACGAGACCTTGGACAACCCGACGTTTGTGGAGGGTTATCGGGGCAATGGTCCCACGGAGGGGACTAAAGTCATCCAAGCGAGGCCACATGCACTCACACTGCTCTGCCTGCTGCGTCATAAATCCACCCAGCTGACACAGCGACCATGCATTATCCCGTTCTGACCTGAGATCAGATTCTATAAATGTCTTCTACATCCTGACAGTTTTCCATTCTGACCTGAGATCAGATTCTAAAAATGTCTTCTACATCCTGAAAAAGCTATGTTTGTGTCAGTCTTTCTTCAATTTTTCAAAAATAGCAGACCTACAAGCTCGTAGCGCGCGCTATGAGCTTGTAGATCTGCTATTTTTCAATAGCTAAAGCACGACATGATGCCAACACCAAAAGGGGTTCCCGCCCAGAATGGCTTAACCCATTCTGACCTGAGATCAGATTCATACGAGTTTTCCACTAGACACACACTGGTCTGATTAACCCATTCTGACCTGAGATCAGATTCTAAAAATGTCAGTCGTTCTTCGATTTTTCAAAAAATAGCAGACCTACAAGCTCGTATCGCGCCACTCGGTGGCGCGCTATGAGCTTGTAGATCTGCTATTTTTCAATAGCTAAAGCACGACATGATGCCAACACCAAAAGGGGTTCCCGCCCAGAATGGCTTAAAGGAAGGTTTATGTGCATATAGAACAATAAAGCTCTTGTATGGGTTTTTTTTTTCTTCTCTGAACTTGAAATCACAGCATGTAAATGGGTTGGGCTATATAATGAAAACAAAATTGAAAAATAACTATAACTATATCAACAACAAAATTAACCCATCTCTATACCCTTCTTTTCAATAGTGAGTGTGTGTGTGTGTGTGTGTGTGTGTGTGTGTGTGTGTGTGTGTGTGTGTGTGTGTGTGTGTGTGTGTGTGTGTGTGTGTGTGTGTGTGTGTGTGTGTGTGTGTGTGTGTGTGTGTGTGTGTGTGTGTGTGTGTGTGTGTACGCGTGCGTGCGTGCAGTGTGTCTTCATTACTCCGTATACGCATGGGGTTTTCGTCAGTGATTACATTTGCCATTCTGTTAATAATGCCCCTGTCGGCGAGACAATTGAGAAAAACAAATAGCAAGATGTTCCACTGTTATAGCTTCAGGGGTTACAATAATAATATTAATAATAATAATGGCATCGGCTGTCAGCTGCACACAGACAGACACTACAGGGAACCATGACACCAAGAACGCTTGTTCTCTGAGGCACTGAGGCAGGGGGAAAAGAGACAGAGAAACAGATAGAATTGTAGAAGGTTGCAGCAGGGGACACACAGGTGCCTTTCAGTTTAACCCATTTTGGACTGAATTTAAATGATTTAAAAAAAAGGCTTCTGAATCCTAATTTTTTTCTGAAAGACCTATGTTTCTATGTCAGTGGTGCTCAACCTTTTTCATGTCAAGGACCCCCAGAATTATCTGTACTTGGCCGCAGACCCCCATCTGAAGATATGTTGTTCCAGGGACCCCCCAGAAGCAAAGATTTGATTTAAAAATGTCACTCTGTAATAATATATATTCAAAGGTTTGAGGCATGTTTTCACGATTTTTCAAAAATAACAGACCTACAAGCTCGTAGCGCGCCACTCGGTGGCGCGCTATGAGCTTGTAGATCTGCTATTTTTCAATAGCTAAAGCATAATGCTAACACCAAAAGGGCTTCCCGCCCAGAATGTGTTAATTAGCAGTGGCACAATAATTATTAGCAGCAGGACATGAATGAATTAGTGTCGAGGAGGAGACAGTTTAGGGCCGCGGCATACTGTCGAGGTTATACCGTACGACTTCACAGTTCACTGCAGGTACAAAGTTATAGCACATTATTTAGCGATTACACATCGTTTCATTCTCAACTCATGAACCCCCAGTATCCACTATCAACTATCCAGTGCCTTAATTAATAAGGGCCTTTCTCTGCAGCCCCAGCCCTCTCCCATTGTTTATATTGTGTTTAGGATCCAAGATGGCCACAGCACCAGGAGGGGGGTGGAGCGGAAGTGGGCGGGTGGGGTCGACATATGCCCTTAAAACACTATCAGTGCCGGAAGTGCTTCAAAATAGGAGCTCTGGGTGGCCGGGGTTGTCTCAGCGCTTTTACTCTGAAAGCCATGACCCGGAAACAATCTACTAAAAAAAGGTTGACTTTACATTGCTGGCTTACATTGCGATAATTTTAATTTATACGATGTATGATCCAAAAAGCGTTCATATTTTGCGGGAGAGACGGATGAGGAGCAGAATTGAAGCGCCAGCATATCGATCCGTTCATAACCACGGAGAGCGCCCTGGATTAGGAGAGACGAGTCGTTCTTTCCGCCGCGCTAACATGTAAGTCAACGGTAAGCTAATCTGAACCCAGAGCATAGCATACGGCAGCCGAAAGGCGAACGGACCAACAAAAAAAAAAATAGGAAAAATTCTGAATATTCTTATCTCGCCCCGTATCATTGAGGATGCGCTAGGACGTCCAGCGACGTCTAAGGCTCAGCTCGTTTTTAATCCTTAAGACGCCCAGGGACGTCTTACGTACATAAACTGTTTAATGGGCTGCATTCAAGACACTTGCCTTGTGTCTGACACCTGACTTGTGTCTGAACAAAATGTTTGGTCAAACCATATGGGCTTCCATTGGAAATGCATTGGAGCGGCCATTAACCCATTCTGACCGGGCACCCATTTTGGTGTCGGCATCATGTTATGCTTTAGCTATTGAAAAATAGCAGATCTACAAGCTCATATCGCGCCACCGAGTGGCGCGATACGAGCTTGTAGGTCTGCTATTTTTGAAAAATCGAAGAACGACTGACATTTTTTTAGAATCTGATCTCAGGTCAGAATGGGTTCATCAGACCAGTGTGTGTCCGGCGGAAACCTCGTATGAATCTGATCTCAGGTCAGAATGGGTTAAAACACAGACACAAGACAAACGCAAGACAGGTGTCTTGAATGTGTGAGTGCAGAGGCAGAGTGCCACACACACACACTTTAGTTTTGTCTTTCCAGAGTGCATTACGCCAGCTTCCTAAACAACAACACAAGTGTGACACGACTGCACAGAGAGAGAGAGAGAGAGAGAGAGAGAAGCTGGTATGGTGAACCTGATGATAGAAAGCCTCTGGGGCCATGCAGTGGATGGAAGACGCAGCCTGTGCAGTGTGCACAGATGAGGTCAGAGAGAGAGAGAGAGGAGGATCTGTCATCGTTTTAATGTATGTTTGCATGGTCTGATTCAACCTGGGGAGGAACTGCACCCTCTGCCCTTCAACCACTCACATGTCACCGGTGGCCTTCGGCTAGTGCTGGGAAAACTACTCACATCCTTTACTTAACCCAATTTAGACCAGTTTTCTGAAAAACCTATGTTTCTATGACAGTGTTGCTCAACTGGGGGTCCTTTTCAAGGACCCCCAGAATTATCTGTATTTGTTGTTCTAGGGACCCCCCGCACCCCCCCCCCCCCCCTTACTTTCCACTAATCCCCCAAAGGGTTAATGGAGGGGAGAAAGAGGCAGAGAGAAGAAGAAGAAGAGAACCCAACAAAATATTAAATAAAGACCGTGATAAAACATGAAGCATTGTCATTTCTGTTATACCGTCATCCATTTAATGTTTTCCCCAATGGGGTTTCATTTAATCCATTCTGAACGGGAACCACTGTTGGTGTTTTAAGCATTATGTTATACTTTAGCTATTGAAAAATAGCAGATCTACAAGCTCATAGCGCGGCACGGAGTGCCGCGCTATGAACTTGTAGGTCTGCTATTTTTGAAAAAATCGTGAAAATGTGCCTCAAATCTTTGAATAAATATTCTTTCAGAGTTTCAGTTTTTTTTTTACTCAAATCTTTGCTCCTATATATTTTCAGATGGGGGGTCGGCGGCATATTACATTTCATTTTTGGGGTCCTTGACATGAAATATTGAGAACCACTGATATAGAAACATGAGTTTTTTTAGGAAAAAAATACATTTTAAATTTTGATTTTGATTTATTTCAGGCCTAAATGGGTTAATCTCACTGAGGGAGTGTCTCAGTGAAAGAGAACAAAGAAAAAGGCCCGGGGGGGGGGAAGAAACATTCTTTTCATAATTGTTTTATACCGTTTTCCAGTCATGGAAAAATATAACAAAATAGTACAAATGTCCCCGAAAATCATTTACATGTACAGTATAACAAAAGTGATGATTGCAGGATAGTTTTTAGCTAGTGTTTTGTCTGATGAAATAAATGACAAGACTTTCCCATGTACAGTAACAATATTGCCATGAATCTTCCCAACGCGACATTGTGTTGTTGCACTGTATAATTAAATATTAAGAATGACATGTTTCTCTAGAGAAACACATAAGAGCTTACTGTGGGGCTGTGTATGATGAGCCAAGACCATTTCCACCCAGGAATTATATCAAAACATAAAGCATTATGTTATACTTTAGCTATTGAAAAATAGCAGATCTACAAGCTCATACGCCACTCCACGAGCTTGTATAGGTCTGCTATTTTTTTTAAATCATGAAAATATGCCTCAAATTTTTGAACAGTATTATTACAGAGTGAACATTTTAACTCAAATCTTTGCTTCTGGAAGGTCACTGGAACTTCTTTCAGATGGGGGGGTTGGTGGATCATTGATTCTGACCGTCCAACCAGCTCCAGTGTTTCTCTCCCCCCCTAGCTCTGCCACGGGCCACCCAGGTCACTGACCTCCACGCACGATCAATGGTAATGACACTGCATTGTGTGACATTTCTGCAACTTTTACACAACCTGCACGATCGTTAGGTCTAACGCGCTCTGCGGGTCGATGATCTTGTAGGTGTCTGGTTTGATGTAGGAGTGAAATGGGGGTGCAGGTGACTGGGGAACGTAGCAAGGGCTGAAACACTTAGCTTGGGATACAGACGGCTTGCTATTTGTTTTCACGTCCTAAATCTCTGTGCCCAAACGGGAGAAGACAGTCCGATTGGTCTGTGTGTAAAACTTGAGTCACTTCCTATAACTTACGTAATGTAAATACCAGGCATAATTATAGGACTGGCCAGACTGACTAACAAAGTGAGAAAAAGACGACCGTATATCAAATTCGGCTGGATTCCAGGGTACTAAACACCTGTTTTCAACAGCAGCCATCACACAACAAACATAATGTTGTAGATGCACAACAGGAACGTTAAAGGAAATAGCAGCAGCCAACTGAATCTGATGTGATCAAGAGCCAAGAGCCAACAAACAGCATGCATACATGTATAGCAGGGGTGCCCAAAAGGTAGATCGTGATCTACCAGTAGATCACACAGGCTGTGCAGGTAGACCACATGACATGGCCCTAAAAATATACAATTTAAATAAGTAATAAAGTATTTTTGGCATCTGCCACTTGAATTAAGGTCACTGCACTTGATTGATTGACATCAAAAGGGAAGCTCAAACCCACAATGCAACAGGCCTACCATGTTTTCAAAAGTGTTTCGCACAAACATCAGTATTACAAAAAAGAAAAGAAAAAACTATTTTCAGCAATGGAATAATATATATTTTATTTTTGTTGGCTGATCTGGTTGAGCTGGTCATTTTGAAAGTAGCTCTCAAGTCTAAAAAAGTGTGGGCACCCCTGATGTATAGTATACTTTACCCCATCACAACTCACTACCTTCAACAACAGAAACACAAACTAGACCTATTCACATCATATAGTCTTCATTCAGAAGACAGTCACTGGACATGATACACTGCCACCCAGTCACAGGGACCTATTATGACAGCAACAGCCTGGGATCTAAATAGTACACAAAATGTACTAAGAAATTATGAAAACAAAAACCCGACCACATTGAATTACATTAGCAAAATGCCACAAAATGACCACAGAGCAACATAGTTACATTTCCATAACCTTCCGTCAGCCACAACGCAACATACAGAGTCCGAGACGGCCCGATAATCGGCCACCGACTTATCGGGCCGATATTCACTCTGATCTGTGATCGGCAATTTTAACCCATTCTGACCTGAGATCAGATTCACACAAGGTTTCCACTGGACACACACTGGTCTGATTAACCCATTCTGACCTGAGATCAGATTCTAAAAATGTCAGTCGTTCTTCGATAATAAAAAAAAATAGCAGACCTACAAGCTCGTATCGTGCCACTCGGTGGCGCGATATGAGCTTGTAGATCTGCTATTTTTCAATAGCTAAAGCATAACATGATGCCAACACCAAAATGGGTGCCCGTTCAGAATGGGTTAATAGATACAGAGTATAAATACAATGGAAATTATTGTGCTCAGAGCACTCTCAGTCTACATACGCAGGACATAAACAAACATCTATAGTGCAAGAAAAAGACAAACAAACAGAAAAAAGTGCAAGTGAAGTGACAAAACAGTGCAATACAGTTCAATGTCAGCTGTTCAGCAGCCTGACTGCCCGGGGGGTAGAAACTGTTACTGAGACGGGTGGTGCGAGATTTGATGCTCTGGTAGCGTTTTTTTGGAAGGGAGTGGTTTGATCCTAACTGGAGAAACCGATCTTTTACACCATTTAAGTGGTATAAATGTCAATCAGATATAGTAATAATATCAGATATAGTATATCAAGTATAATATCATGTTTCATCTTTATGACAGGCCTAAACATTCTCCCCTTCCTGTCCAGAGCCACACACAGTCCAGTACCTGTGGTACTGTACTATATACTATGTAAATGTACTATACACCTGTATACTGTACTCACAACTCACCACCTTCAACAGAACAAACACAACACTCTGTGCATTCACATCAGCATTCAAGTCCAGAGCCACAAACAGTCAAGTACTCACTACACATATTATTTCATTGCCACCGACTCATTGGGTGCCAAAATGACAGCAATAGTACCACAGCTTGAATCACATTAGTACAGTAGACACACAGCATACAACACAAGCAGCAACAACAGGTTAAGTGTCCTACTGTACCTTGAGCAGTCTTGTCAAACTTTGGAACTCATCATAGAGAGATTGATCCCCCCTCCTCTCTTCTTCATACTGGGAGCTCCCATTGTCGATGGCAGTGACTGACCAGCCTCATTCTCCTGGCTGCCTCCTCGCCCCCACCTATCTTCAGGACTGCCTGGGCCCAGGTACGTCCCAAACCGCCTCCTTAGGTCCGCCACTGCTGGCCTGCTTGAAAAGACACAAAACAATGGCTTGGAAAAAATATGGCGAAGCAGCGTTCTCCTTCCACGGGCCGACCGCCTGGAATAAACTTCCAATGCACCTTAGACTGGCACCCTCCCTGGATGTTTTTAAAACTCAGCTTAAGACCCACTTTTTTACTTTAGCATTTGGCTGAATCTTTTGATTTTAATCTCACTGTTTTACCTATTTTTTGTCTTTTTATGCATTGTTTATGTCGTTTGGTGTTTTTTGCACTGATTATGCCTTGATTGTTATGTTGTTTGATATTTTTTATACTTCGTTGTCTTGTAAAGCACTTTGCGCTGCACTCGTGTCATGAAAGGTGCTCTATAAATAAAGTTTATTATTATTATTATTATTATTATTATTATTATCTTCGCACTCACCCTATAGCGACCTGCATCCCATACAGACGCTTGTTGGTCTGTGTGTGGACTTCCACACATAGACACGCCCTTCGGAGGCCTCCATGCAAGTGATTTCCTCACTGTAAGCTGTAATTTAACCCATGAGCCCAGGTATTTAAAGTCAATAACTCCTTTCAGGGCATTGCCATGCTGTTGTCATTAGAGGTGGATGGTCTGTGAGGTCTGATGTGAGGTCTGATGGTCTGTGAGGGTGTTATAGGTGATGGTAAGTCAGTGCAGGTTGAGAGGGACACGATAAGCCTTGAGTATCTGAAAGAAAGAAAGAAAGAAAGAAAGAAAGAAAGAAAGAAAGAAAGAAAGAAAGAAAGAAAGCAAGAAAGAAATTTAAACAACAGAGCTACTAGGGGCTATCAACAATGTACTCAACATTATATTTATTTAAATTAGTATTACAGGTGTGAATAAGTGAGGGGCGCTCTTATCTTATCATCGTACATCATCATAACATAACATGTCTATTTGCTCAGACACATAATGACGTACATTCTCCATTTACTGTCAATGGGAATTTAATTTTTTGTCGGACAGAAACAGCCGATTTGGACGTAAAGTCTCCATTCATTGTCAATGGGAATTTAATGTTTGTGTAAGACGGAAATCTACACTAAAAGCAGATTATAGGAGGTGCTAGCGCCCCTCAGAAATACTATTTATCACCAGACTCTACATTGTGCAGGGGGGTGTATAATAAAAATGGGGGTGTACATAAAAATATAAGTCTGCACACTGTAACTTTGTAAAGCTCCTGTAACCCATTGTGGGCGGGAACCCCTTTGGGTGTTAGGATTATGTTAATGCTTTAGCTATTTAAAAATAGCAGCTATATGGCGCGCTACGAGCTTGTAGGTCTGCTATTTTTGAAAAACCGAAGAACGACTGACATAGAAACATAGCTTTTTCCATTATTCAACTTTTTATGTCATGCATTATTATATGCCCCACTTCGTCATACAACAGTGTCTCAGAAAAGCAACGAAAAGACTACAAGCCCCAATGACTAGCTAATAAAAGCCAGGCGGGAATCAGCCGCTGGCAAAATAAAACGAAATTGATATAACGATACGAGTCTTGCTTTAATATTATAATTACCCAGGCATGCAGCCCAGGCTACAAACAAACACTCAAGGCTTTATATCCCGAATAGTTTTTGTTTTGCCAAGTAAAATATTAACGTGTATTACAGTTTTACACATCGAAGCTCTATTGCATGTACTGTAGGCCTACACGCAGTAGCTACTAACTCTAGGTAGCTATATTAAACGCACCTGGGAAATCCAATTCAGTTGAAAAGAAAACAAATTAGTCTGCCATGAAGTCGAATTAACTTCTCTCTGAACTGTCACACGTCTCTTTTTTTTTTAGCGCCACAGACAGCTCTACTCAACGTTAACATGTGGTGGAAAGTTATATAGGCCTACAAGTGGTTTATGTGACTGTTTTACTTACACAAATGAAGTTTAATTGTATCAACTCTTCTCTTCTGTCTGTTTACAGCAGGGGAGTGGGCGGGGAATGAGCGCGCTCTCCACCGCTGCTCCCAGGCTAGAGTGTAGAGGAGGAGAGTGGCGACGCGCTTTGATTCGCCGCAAAGCGGGTGTCTATGGGCTATAGTTCCACACCTTTGCTCCCATGGCTGGAACTATCCCATTGAGATACAATGAGCACTTCCGCATTACATTGTTACAATGGGAGTCAACGCTAGTGTTGCCACTCTCTTACTATTACTCTGGGACTAGGGAACGTCTCTAGAAAATAACCTGGGAGGGTGCTCCAGCACCCCCTGCTGGTGGAGAGGAGAATATTTTGACATGTCTATCAGAGCGTGCTGAATGCAGAATGCACAGCGAGTGAGTTGACATAGACAGTA
Organism: Protomyctophum parallelum; assembly: GCF_964188405.1. NCBI lineage: Eukaryota > Metazoa > Chordata > Actinopteri > Myctophiformes > Myctophidae > Protomyctophum > Protomyctophum parallelum. Next base: position 45,115,543 of record NC_139708.1, read on the forward strand.
GACACAACATGACGAGACAGCAAAAACCTATTGTAGTTTTACTTTCACCTGCACCAGGTTTAAAGAAATCTAACCCAAACAACAACACAATAAGAGTCACATACTGTTATTATGATTAACTCGGTTAACTAGGTCCTAAATAAGTCATTATTAGGCCAATTATATACCGAATAAGACCCGAAATTGTATATCCGTGTATATCCACGGCTTCCCTAACAGATTGATTTGAAAGATTAGGGAGTGTCTGGCAATAACTATGTCTCTTAATAATTCACTTTTGTTAAAGCTATATTTATAATGAATGACTTAAAAGACAGACTTTGTTTTAACTGAAGCATTATCATTATTATCATTATTATCATTATCATCACAATTATTATTATTATTATTATTTTTTTTTTTTTTTCAATTCAGTAAAATTAAAGAAGCTGTGACTCACTCTACTCCGAGTCTCTCTCGCGTGACTGAACTACCACATACGTCCTCGTGACCGGCGCCTGTGTGTTGGTTCCCACAGCACTACTTTTCTGGCTGGCAGCTCTTGGTGTCTTTGGCAGTGTCCTGCTAGTCTCATTCTCCTGGTGTCTTTGGCAGTGTCCTGCTAGTCTCATTCTCTTGGTGTCTTTGGCAGTGTCCTGCTAGTCTCATTCTCCTGGTGTCTTTGGCAGTGTCCTGCTAGTCTCATTCTCCTGGTGTCTTTGGCAGTGTCCTGCTAGTCTCATTCTCCTGGTGTCTTTGGCAGTGTCCTGCTAGTCTCATTCTCCTGGTGTCTTTGGCAGTGTCCTGCTAGTCTCATTATCCTGGTGTCTTTGGCAGTGTCCTGCTAGTCTCATTCTCCTGGTGTCTTTGGCAGTGTCCTGCTAGTCTCATTCTCTTGGTGTCTTTGGCAGTGTCCTGCTAGTCTCATTCTCCTGGTGTCTTTGGCAGTGTCCTGCTAGTCTCATTCTCTTGGTGTCTTTGGCAGTGTCCTGCTATAGTCTCATTCCCCTGGTGTCTTTGGCAGTGTCCTGCTAGTCTCATTCTCTTGGTGTCTTTGGCAGTGTCCTGCTAGTCTCATTCGCTTGATGTCTTTGGCAGTGTCCTGCTATAGTCTCATTCTCCTGGTGTCTTTGGCAGTGTCCTGCTAGTCTCATTCTCCTGGTGTCTTTGGCAGTGTCCTGCTAGTCTCATTCTCTTGGTGTCTTTGGCAGTGTCCTGCTAGTCTCATTCTCTTGGTGTCTTTGGCAGTGTCCTGCTAGTCTCATTCTCTTGTGTCTTTGGCAAGCGTAAACAGTATCCAGGTATGGTGAGTCGCGGGCGTGTGCACAAAACGAGCACGCGTGCAACAAATCCGCGGGACCGAGCTTGCGTTGTCGCACGGCGACTGCTCCCCAGTGCTCCACGCAAAAACGCTCATTGAAAATGAAATATAGGTGCGTCATATTACATCGCTTCACGTTTGAAAGACCCTTAAGACGTACATTTTCCCTTCATTGTCAACGGCATTTAATGTTTGTGTTGCCACAAATTTATGTCACATTTGGCGGACATTTGACCTAATCTCTCCTTTAATTTTCAATGGCAAAATATTGAGACGTGTGAAGACAAAAGCTGTAGGCCACCAGCTCAGTGGCCTTGTGGTTAGAGTGTCCGCCCTGAAACTGGGAGGTTGGAGGTTCGATCCCCGGCCGGGTCATACCAAAGACTGTAAAAATTGGATCCAATGCCTCCCTGCTTGACACTCAGCATCAAAGGGTTGGATTGGGGGGTCAAATCTACTAATCAATTCAATTCAATTCAATTCAAAGGGCTTTATTGGCATGAGAAAACATACGTTTACATTGCCAAAGCAGAAAGAACAATACAACAATACAGCAACAAAAATGATGTACATTTGAGGGTCAGAATCTTCAATAGATCAATTTCTATGTACCAAGGTCACTCGATGCCGGTAGTGCAGGAATATACATAATGATTAGTCTTTAGGGTGGTTGTGTTCCATTTGATATCCTTCTATCACAGCAACTCACAAATCTTGCTGCTGTGTTTGCACATTGTTGTACTTCGCCCAGCAGATATGGGATATGGGACTAATCAAATGATTCCCGATCGCGGCACGGCTGCAGCTCACCGCTCCTTGGCTGCGGCTCACCGCTCCAAGAGATGGGTCAAATGCGGAGAACAAATTTTCACTGCAGTAACATGTGTGACAAATCATATGACTTTGACTTATATAAGAGGGGCTAGCGCCCCTCAAAATTTATTGGTCCCTTTTGCACCATCATTGGACATGGCTCTTCATCAGACAGTCACAGAGACACGGCCAAAAGCCAGAAACCACAGGAAGAGATTAAGGAATCAACGCTGCACTATATTAAATTCCCTCTCAACTCTCATGAGCAATTGTAGGAGGTATTTTTACAGCGTGCCCCTGCAGAGGCTATAGCCGTCTATACAGGGCCGGCGCCACGGGGGGGGGGGGGGGGGTACCCTGCCCCCGCTCACCCACCCAGACGCCCCATGATGCATCAGTCGAGATGAATGTGACAAATCTCCGTGAGTGAGTGATTTTAAATGTAAATAAAGTTGAATATTATTAGTAATAATATTCAACTTTATTTACATTTAAAATCACTCACATGGCTTCAGGAATATCTGTTCTGCATGTCAAAGAGTATAAAATACGATTTTTTGTGCTATTTAATACCGTGCAGATTCTTCCCTAATGAAGGAGGACTTATTGCCGGGATTGAGCTCACAGACAGGTGATAAATAAAATGGTCACATGAAACAGTGTTAATGTGGGAATTATTAATTAGTATATTATACTGTAACGTAGAGTTGCATTGGATTGAAAATGGCATGGATTCTGTCTGTCTGTCTGTCTGTCAACAGCTACTCTAAGAGCAGCAGCTACCCTCAAGGTGCCCTTGGGGCAAAGCACTCAAGTATAACTGCCCCAGCAGACAGAGCTGTGCACTACAACTATTGTTGTACTGGGCAGCTCCCAGGTGTAAATAATGTGTATCTGTGTGTGTGTGTGTGTGTGTGTGTGTGTGTGTGTGTGTGTGTGTGTGTGTGTGTGTGTGTGTGTGTGTGTGTGTGTGTGTGTGTGTGTGTGTGTGTGTGTGTGTGTGTGTGTGTGTGTGTGTGTGTGTGTGTGTGTGTGCCAGCATGTACAGTGTGTCTATCTATCCCCCATATCACCCCCTGCTGCAGACACTATCCCTTTAAAACAAAAAGGGATATCGGGGTGCCAGCCTGTAGGCAGCCAAACAGTAAGAGAGGGGAGGAGGGGAAGGGGGGGGGGGGGGGGGGGGCTGATAATAAAAGTGTATCTGAGTCAGTCATATATCACGGGGCTGATAAGGTCGCTGCTGAATAATGAGCATCATAATGAGATGAGTCCCCATAGCCCAGAGGTGGACACAGAACACAGCAGTAGCTAAAGGAAGCACTGGCAGACCCCCCCCCCTAAAAGCTAGAAGGTGACACAGATCCCGTTCAAAACGGATGCAAGCAAACACGCATTGGGGAAGGTTAGTCTGTGTGTCTGCAAACTTTGTACATGTGATGCCTTGGTAGTGTGACACCTTTTCCCCTTAGCATCAATTCACTAGTACAGACCACACATACAGTCGAACATCGTTTAACATGGTTTAGCATTTATTTAGAAAAGGTGGAACATGAGAAGGAATGATGCATAGAATGAGATGCATTGAATGATGCATTAGAATAATGCATTGAGTGGAATAATGCATGGGGTGAGATGCATTGGATGGCCTTGACTGTTTGTGTAGGATGTGTCCCGTTTGGGATGAGGGGGAGAGGAGGAGGATGTCGGGTTGGGAAGAGGGTAAGGGTAGGGGGTGTGAGGATGTAGGAGGTTCCGAGGGGCCGGATGGATGAGTGAAAGGAGGGGGAGGGGAAGGGGAGTGAGGATGAGGGGATGAGTTGGAGCTACAGAGGGGATCTTGAGGGAGTGAGGGGATGGAGGATGTTAGTGAAGACTAGGCCCCTGGGAGGGAAGTGGAGGATGATAGGGCGTGGCCCTGTGGGGGGAGGGGGTGTCGAAGGCCCGGTTCCGGGGGGGGGTAGGATACCCTGAGTATTTGGCATGGGGTCTGAGTAGCGGGGCGTCCTTCTGGTCGTGTATGGACACGCCCCCAATACGAGACCCCAAAGTAGGTCGAATGATTGAGAATTCATTGTGGAGCGTTTGCTGGACCAGGGAGCCGTGAGCGGCTCTGAGGTCCTGGACACTCGTTCGTATGGAAGCATGGTATGCTTGGGAAGACCAGCGCCCGAGGAGTTGGACAGTGTGATCGATCGGTTATACCTTGTCTGGAGGCTGTGGAGGTGGCGCCGATCCGGAATGAGTGGACGGAGAAGTCGGATGCGGAGTATCCGGCCTTGGTCAGGATCTGGCGGAGGTGGTAGAGAAACCAGTGTCTGGTGGATATGGAGCCGGAATCTGTAGTGAACAGAGGATCAAGAGGAGAGGCACGGGAGGAGAGCCTAGCACGGAGGTGACGGGTTAGGGGTTCGTATGGGCTGAGATGTGAGTCGAGTTTGAACAGGTAGATGGGTGTCGTTTTGCCATATTGGTCCGTTTTGCTGCATTTTAGAGTGAAAATGATAGTGGTGGAATCTATGACGCTCAGATCGGATAAACAGGGGTGTTTATTGTGGATGAATGTGGAGTTAGGTGTAGTGAATTCCGAGCACCTGAGGAAGCCGAAAAATGCTAGGAGGAACATGGCTTCCAGGGTGGAATCTGTGGAAGGGCTTGAATATCCGGAGCGGAGTGTATTGATGCATCCCGAGTAGTACAGTCTCTGGAGGGGGGTCTCCTGCACCCCCCGGAAATATACTTCTAATCAGTGTTTTCTTATTGGAAAAAATGTGCTGAAAATGATGAGCTATGATAAAAAGTTGTCAAAATGTCCCACCTACCTCAAAACCCCCTTTTTGGTATATGGCTCTGGCGAAATTGTGTAAAGGCAAATATGAATTCACTAAAATTACATAAATAGACATGGTAGTCTGAAATTGGTCATGAAGTATCTTGACACATAGGGGTAAGTAGCAGAACAGGATTTGGGGGGTTGCTACCATTATATTCTTAAATATGACCCACATCATCCTCAAAAAGACAAAAGAATATGGTGTCCGCTTGGCTAATAACAACAAAGATGGTTATTTTCCAACACATTATGGTGAGTATCACTGCCTCACTTGTATATAGAAAACTTCCCATATCCCTAAGCTTCAATTTGAGCCCAAGATAACCTTTCTATCTTGTAAATTAGTCTTTCTGTAGCCAAAATTCTGAACTATACCTCAAATCGGTGAAAATTGTATATTTAGTCAGTATCAGCTATACATTTGGAATAAATGAATGAATGACTGAGTTTGAACTGACTCCACATCATGGAATATTTCTTACTTGAATAAGCTATGTTAAAAAGTTTGCAAAGTGTCCCATCTACCATTTTTATGCAAATGAGTGCCTCCATTATCAAAATAATCGATTTTCACTATATCTCAGCCAATATTGCACTTAAATGAACAAATAAGGTGTCTAGACCTATGTTTTGAGGGTCAAGGATCTCAGTGAAACTATTCTTAAAGTGACCACATGTGCCCGTGGCATGCTGGTGTACAAATCAGTGCCGATTAAATATCTATCTCGTCAGCTTCTTGTCCATGCTCTCCAGACAGTGTCAAGGAGATCAACCAGTGAGGTTGGTAGGACTGCACCGCAGGACACACTGGATTAAAAAACTCAACCACCCCTGTCCATCATAGGGTTTTGGTTTTTCCAAAAAAGCTTCATCAGCTCGCTTGTATAAGGCAACACGGTGGTTCTCTTCAGAGCAGAGTAGCATGGAGCAAGACGAGCCAGGTCAACTTTAGATTTAGAAATGAGTTTGTCATCTGCCCCCACCACTCTTTCACTGAAGACTCACAATTCAAATAGCTCTAGCCAAGCCATGTGGCTCATCGGTCAGGAGCCTAACAAGTACACTCCCTGGCATTACTAGTATGTCGCAGGGACCCTTTGGTATTACCCAGCTGGGGATCGAACCCCTGACCATCCAGTCTCAGGGTGGACGCTCTAACTACAAGGCCACTGAGCTGTTGATGATATCCAGGGCCTCTTACGGGTGTGTAACTCTAGAGTGTAAAAAATGGAACCAAATGGACCTGTAAGCCTTGCGGAGCCATGAGGCCCATAGGGCAGGAGCCTATCTCCCGTTTCTGTAGTAGGAGGCAGCTTGATGTACAAGTACACCCCCTGGACATGACACTAGTATGTAGCAGGGACTTACCCCAATCCAACCCTTGATGCTGAGTACCAAGCAGGGACAAGCAGGGAGGTACTGGGTTCCATTTTTCAGAGTCTTTGGTATGACCCAGCCGGGGATTGAACCCTGACCTCCCAGGCTCAAGGCAAATGCTCTGACCACAAGGCCACTGAGCTGTTGATATCCAGGGCCCCTTACGGGTGTGCAACTCTGAACTCTGAATGTACAAATGGAACTTTAAGGGTTATGGGGGTCCTTGAAATGTGCCTTGTGCTACACTATATAGAACAGATCCTTAATTAGTATAGTTGGAGCAATTAATCTGTCTGCTGTATGGACAGAGTTGCGAGTCTTCAGTATGGTAAATGGTGGATTTATAAAGCGCTTTTATCCAAGGCGCTTTACATAGATTGTGCATTACATTCACCCATTCACACACACATTCATACACTGATGGCAGCGGAAACCATGCAAGGCACCAAACTGCACACCAGGAGCCGTTAGGGGTTCAGTGTCTTGCTCAAGGAGGAGACTTCGACACTAACTCTGGGGGAGCCCGGGTTTGAACTGGCAACTTTTGGTTACCATCCAGCCACTCTACCCCTGAGCCACCGCCGCCCCAGTGGACGTCACCCGTGCCAAGTTGCTGTGGATAATGGTGGGTTAAAGTTGACCTGGCTCGTCTTCCTCCATGCTACTCTGCTCTGAAGAGAACTATCGTGTTGCCCGATAGCTGATGTAGCTGATGAAGCTATTGTGGAAAAACCAAAACCATATTAAGGGCAGAGATGGTTGAAAATCCTTGTCATTGGAGACCATGGACAAGCAGACAAAGAAGACTGATGAGTTCTATGAACACGATGACTGATTCATGTGACTGTGCATTTTGTCCTTTATGGTGCAGGCTAGGGTGGTCACTGTTTGTACACTGTTGCTTACATTTTTGCCTTTGAGTGTGTACAGGAATAGGATGGAATACTGTTACAGGATTGTGAGACTGTTTGAATTTTGTACTGCATATTGCAGGCCATTCTATAGTCTAGTGTGTATACTGCCGTATACTATTGTTCATACTAAGGATGTTTTTAGTTTGTGATGTTATTCTACAGTATATTCTAAATTATAAAGCTTGCTTAAAAACACAGCACCTGTCTAGATGTTATATGCAATATTGGTATCTCTTACGTATAAATGTGACTTTATTGTATTGTAACTGATTTGTACACTAGCATGCCACGGGCACATGTGGTCACTTTAAGAATAGGTTAACTGAGACCCTCAAAACATAGGTCTAGACACCTTATTTGTTCATTTAAGTGCAATATAGATATAGTGAAAATCGATTGTCTTAATAATGGTGACACTCATTTGCATAAAAATGGTAGATTGGACACTTTGCCAACTTTATAACATACCATAGCTTATTCAAGTAAGAAATATTCCATAATGTGGAATCAGTTCAAACTCAGTTATTAATTAAAAATGTATAGCTGATACTGACTGAATACACAATGTTCACCGATTTGAGGTATAGTATATACCAAAGGGTCCCTTTGGTACATACTAGTCATGCCAGGGAGTGTACTTGTTAGGCTCCTGCCCTATGAGCCACATGGCTTGGCTAGAGCTATAGAGCTATTTGAATTGTGAGTCTTCAGTGAAAGAGTGGTGGGGGCAGATGACAAACTCATTTCTAAATCTAAAGTTGACCTGGCTCGTCTTCCTCCATGCTACTCTGCTCTGAAGAGAACCACCGTGTTGCCTTATACAAGCGAGCTGATGAAGCTTTTTTGGAAAAACCAAAACCCTATGATGAAGGACAGGGGTGGTTGAGTTTTTTAATCCAGTGTGTCCTGCGGTGCAGTCCTACCAACCTCACTGGTTGATCTCCTTGACACTGTCTGGAGAGCATGGACAAGAAGCTGACGAGATAGATATTTAATCGGCACTGATTTGTACACCAGCATGCCACGGGCACATGTGGTCACTTTAAGTAGTAGTTTCACTGAGATCCTTGACCCTCAAAACATAGGTCTAGACACCTTATTTGTTCATTTAAGTGCAATATTGGCTGAGATATAGTGAAAATCGATTATTTTGATAATGGAGGCACTCATTTGCATAAAAATGGTAGATGGGACACTTTGCAAACTTTTTAACATAGCTTATTCAAGTAAGAGATATTCCATGATGTGGAGTCAGTTCAAACTCAGTCATTCATTCATTTATTCCAAATGTATAGCTGATACTGATTTTCACCGATTTGAGGTATAGTTCAGAATTTTGGCTACAGAAAGACTAATTTACAAGATAGAAAGGTTATCTTGGGCTCAAATTGAAGCTTAGAGATATGGGAAGTTTTCTATATACAAGTGAGGCAGTGATACTCACCATAATGTGTTGGAAAATAACCATCTTTGTTGTTATTAGTCAAGCGGACACCATATTCATTTGTGTTTTTGAGGATGATGTGGGTCATATTTAAGAATATAATGGTAGCAACCCGCCAAATCCTGTTCTGCTACTTACCCCTATGTGTCAAGATACTTCATGACCAATTTCAGACTACCATGTCTATTTATGTAATTTTAGTGAATTAATATTTGCCTTTACACAATTTCGCCAGAGCCATATACCAAAAAGGGGGTTTTGAGGTAGATGGGACATTTTGACAACTTTTTATCATAGCTCATCATTTTCAGCACATTTTTTCCAATAAGAAAACATTGATTAGAAGTATATTTCCGGGGGGTGCAGGAGACCCCCCTCCAGAGACTAGACTAGAGAGGATGTCGTAGGTGATAGGTTGGCGGAGAGGAGGATTGTGAGGCTCCTTCCGTTTCAGGCTCTTAAGGAGCAGTGTGACGTGTGCGTGCTGGGAGAAAGGGTGAGGGGCTCCTGTTATGAGTTTGGAAATGAAATTGATACCTGATATGTAGACTCGGATGGTGGAGGGAAACATGGCCCGTGATGAATGGCAGTGGCTGATGTAGGAGGTGAGGGTGATGAGGTCCAGAGAAGGAAAATGTAGGCCGAAGGTAGAGTGGAATGACTGGAAAGTGCGCCAGGCTGCCCAGTAGGAGGAGAGTGTGGATGGGGAAATACCTTGGAGTATGAGGTTTCTGGAGATGGTCCGGAGGTTGTGGAGTGGATGGTCTAGGGGGAAGGTCATCTGTGAAAACGGAGGAGCTGGAGTCGGGTGGAGGTCTGCGGATGGGGCCAATTAGCCTGAATTTCTGGAATGAAAAGCGTGAAAGTGAATCTGCTATTGCGTTGTGATGACCGGGGACGTGGGCTGCTTGGATGAGGAAATTGTGGGTGACTGAGATCCATGTGAGTCGTCTGAGGAGAGCCATGAGGGGTAGTGAGGGAGAGCGACCTTTGTTTATGATTTGGACGGTGGCTTGGTTGTCGGAGTGTATGAGGACTGAGCGGCTGGTCCATTCGTGACCCCAAAGAGAGACTATGACGGGGTACATCTCAAAGAGGGCTGAGGAGTGGGCAGAGGAAAAGGGGGGTGAAAATAGCTCTTCTGGCCACTTCTCTGCGAACCACCTCCCTCTGTGGTACCCTCCGAAACCGACGGAGGGTGCCGCATCGGTGTATAGGTCCAGGTCTTCGGGGGAGGAGTGGAAGACGTTGAAGAAAAATGTCACGCCGTTCCAGTTGGAGGTGCCAGAGCCTAAGCTCTATGCGGCATGGTAGATCTCTAGGCTGACGTGGTGGTGGAGTGACGGGGCGGATGCGGCGAGGTGGAGGAGGTGGGAAATGAATGAACGGCCTTGTGGGATGATTCTGGTGGCGTAGTTGAGATGGCCTATGTAGGAGCTGTAGGAGTTGTTGTTTGGTGCATGACGGGATTTCGAGGAAGTTGGAGATGAGGAGTGAGATGCGGTCTAATATTTCTGGGGGGTAGTGAGGCTTGGAATGTGACAGAATCGAGATCGATGCCCAGGAACTCAATTTTGGTCAGGGGACCCATTGTTTTTTCCTCGGCGAGGGGGATGCCGAGCGCCGCGAACGTAGTTTTTAGGCACGTTAGGCTGCGGGCGGGGGGGGGGGGGGGGGGCTGATGGGGGGTCGATGGTGAGGAAATCATCCAGGAGGTGGACTAGGTGGGGGATGTGGTCGTTATTGAGCATTATCCAGCAGAGGAGTTCTGAGAGGTTGTTAAATAGTCTGGGGGAGCTTTTGCATCCGAAGGTTAATCTGACAGAAATTTTTAATTTATTGTCCCAGTGAACGCCGAAAAGGTGCCATGAGTCTGGATGGAGTGGGAGGACTTTGAAGGCCGTCGTGATGTCGGCTTTTGACAGCCAGGCACCACGCCCGGCGAGCCGGATCAGGGCGATGGCGTGGTCTATGGTGGAGTATTTGAGGGAGTAGTCGGCGCTGGGGATGAGACTGTTAATGCTGGGGATGGACGAACCGTGTGGGGCGGATAGGTCAATGATTAGTCGTTTCTTGCCGGAGTAATTCCTGGTTGCCACGCCCAGGGGGCTGATGCGGTATGAGGGGAACGGGGGAGAATCGAATGGTCCTATCATAAATCCTTGCTGTGTTTCCTTTGCTAGTAGGGAGGTGACGATGTCGGGTTCTGATAGGGCGGACTGGAGGTTATTGCAGGAGTGGGATAGGTCGGGGAGTGAAAAAAGGCCTGGTGAAAATCCGTTGATGAGTCCGTCGATGAAAAAAAGGATGAATGGGGTGTCAGGATGGTGAGTTAGAGCTTTGGCTAGGGCGGGGATGTTGACGGGGGTGGCCAGGTGTTTTATCAGTCAGCTGCTGGCTGGTTTGGTGGGGTTGTGGGGGCAGGTGGGCCGGGTGTGTGCTCCGCCGCAGTAGGAGCATACATGGAGCATTCTGCAGGAGTTAACTATAGGCACCCCTTGTCATTAAAATTATTGCACAGCATTTTTGAGCCGATGAACATCATTTTTCTGCCCCGCTTGTCCAAGGCTGAGGAGGAGGGGAAGGCGGTCGGGCCAGTAGGACGGGGTTTTGGCAGCCTGTCGGGGGCTGGCTGGGAGTGGGATGAGTGAGTGAGTGCGGGCTGGGGTGGGTCTGGATGATGGTTTGGAGGCTGAGAGGACGCACTCGGTGGTGGGGTGGGAGGGGCAGCCGCAGACGGAGCAGGTGAGAGCGGCGCTGCCGGCGAAGAGCCGGCAGTATAGCTCGACATCGAGGGTGCCCCAGTATGTGGTCTGGTTCCACATAAGAGGGGAAGAGGGGAGCAGGCACAGGGGGGGGGAGGGTATGCTGGGGGAGAGGCATTGCACGCCTGGACTGCGTGGCATAGGGTCCGAGGCGGCTGTGCACGGTCTGGCCTGGGGGTACAGGTAGAGGTGATTGTCCAGTAGTGAAATTATTTGGTATGATGAAACATTGATTAATGCAATCATCTTTTGGAATGGTTTGCTCACCTCGGCGGTTCTGGACAGGCAGCGATGAGTCCTCTCTCCGGTCGTCGCGTCGGGAAGGACCCTGTATGACGTCATCGGGCAGCGACGTGGAGGTTGCCGGAAGGGCTGGAGACGAGCACTGGGCTAGCAGATTAAACAGTTGCCCCTTGTTGAGAGTTCTGTGAAAAGCGACATTTTTGTCGCGGAGAGCTCTTTTGAGCCCGGCGACGGTCCACTCGTTAGGCGGTGGCATGGCCGGCCTCATTGCGGAGGACTGCGGACCTGAGGCGGCGCGCGTTCGCACGGACTCACGACGAGGAGGTGGTGGAGGTGGAATATCGCTGGGTGTCCGGCGGAGGGAGCGGGGGGAGTTGGCGGAGCCGTTGGCCGGTTCTGGAGCCGAGGTTGCTGGACGCGGAGGCGGCTACCCTGGGTTGGCCTGCGGTGCCCGGGTTGGCGTCGAAACGCTGATGTGACCGGGAGCTGATCGAGGCAACACGCCGGTCGCCAGAAGCCTCTGGAGGAGCGGCGTTTCAGGCGAGTCCGGGATGGGGAAGTCATCATCAGAGGGAAAGAGATCAATACTATCCATGGTGATTTTTCGCTAGAATTTGCTTTAGGAGCGTGTGCTGTGTAGTACGAGACGTACGAGATACGATGCACGAGTGGCTGGTGAAACAGGCTGGCATATATACTCTTCCCTTGATGCAGTGAGGGCGGCGATAGGGCGGAGAGCTGGCGGTTGCCATGGCAGTGAGGTCTCGTGAGTAGTGAGGGTGGAGCTGGCATTGGTAACCATGGCAGGTAAATGGTTAGCATGGTTAGCATGGCATGGTGGCAGAGGAGGCCAACGATCTTAGCTTGTAAGCGTGGTCTTCCTCCTGAACATATGTTGTACCAACTCCAATTAAAGGACCACTTCACCACTTTTCAACCTATCTTCATATAATAGGTCCTCACTATTAATCATGATAAAATGGCACGATGTTTTTCTACTCAGTCTGTGTCTCATAGGAGGGCTGTGGGCAGTTTAGAAACCGTCTTCCAGTGACATCATCATTAGGCATATTAGGCAACAAGGTTTTTTTTTACAAAAATGTTTAGATTTATTGTTCTTGCTTAATGTAAGTCGCTCTGGATTAAGAGCGTCTGCTAAATGCCTGATTGATTGATTGATTATTTTATTATAGACAATATCAAATGCAAAAACAGTACATGGTACAGTCAAAAGCACATTTATCCAAAAGGATAGCACCGAAAAAAGACCTTGTTTTGTTTCCATTCGGGTCCCAATGCATTCATTTACACTACAATGATGACATTAATTTAAGATACCTAAAAAAAAACATGAAAATAATTTACAGGTGAAAGTACCAAAAAATCGAAATAAATCTAATTACCAAATAAATCGCTCGAAGGGGGGGGGGGGGGGGGGTATAGGGAGATTAAGCAGTCATCTTCTCTCCTTTTGACCCGCTGACATTGCTAGGTGTTTTTTCAGCCCGGTTTTAAAGGAAGCCAGTGATTTGTTTGTTTTGAGGGAAGGGAAGCCTAAATTGTAAATTGAGAATGATGGCTTTCATTTTCGCATTGCAACTTTAAAGCCTGCTGTTTCTATTAGCTTGTATTCCCCATCGATGATGTCACTGGAAGACGGTTTCTGAACTGCCCACAGCCCTCCTATGAGACACAGACCGAGTAGAAAAATATTGCGGCATTTATCATGGTTATTAATTTATTAGTGAGGACCTATTATATGAAGATAGGTTGAAAAGTGGTGAAGTGGTCCTTTAAGTGTTACTCTCTTTGCGATTTACTACCTGGACTACCTGGATACTGCAGCGCACACGACTTTAGACATATCTGACATAATGCTGGTCGGAGATGTCAAATCTACAAGATATATACGCCTGCAGGAAATATCCATATGGCAAGCCATCAGTTGCCATATGGACCCCTACTGTAGCTGCCCTGGTGTCACGTTTAACCAAACTGGCAGACCCAAATGCAGACACGACAAGGAGGGCAAAGTCCAAGGGTGTTTATTCAAACAAAAATGATGAGCTTGTAGATCGGCAACTGTCCAGAATGAGCTTGTAGATTGGCTACTTTTCAGAAAGCTAGCAGGAACTGGCTAGCAGGTAGGCTGGCAGGCAAACAGGCATGCAACCGAGACAGAAGGAAAAAAAACAAAGTCAAAAACCAAAAAACACTGATGGAACAAAGCAATAGTAGAGCAAAAACACTAGGAATAATTGTCACTAGGAAACACTAGGAAATAACAGCTAGAAGCGTTACCGCACGGAGAACTGTGGGACGATCTGGCAGCGCGCGGCGAGGAAACCAGGGCTTTTATGGAGTGGTGGTGATGAGAAGATGGCGGGCAGGTGAGTGAGATTGGATGATCAGAGCCAGGTGTGCCAATCTGGAAAGCCAGGAACCAAGCCTACGCCCACACATGCTCACACAAAGACAGACTAACACAAGTAGACACACACAGGACACTGGCAGGGGCCGTGACACCCTGGTGCCATGGACACCTTGGAGACATTTGAATGTCACACCTTAGAGATACACTAGAATAGATTTACCCCGTCCAAAAGCTTCAAGTTTCAAGCTTGAACTGCCTGGTTTGTCTATAAAGCGTCTTTGGGGAGTTCACAAATAGATGTTTTTTTTTCACGAGGCACAATCTGCATTCTCTTTTGCTCCTTCTGGCTTCTTAACAAACATGATATATTGTAGTGTATATAGGCTTCCTACTCTCTCTGTATTGTCTTTTCTGCTCACTATCTTTCTCGTCTCCTTCCTTATTAAAACACTTTTCTTCCCTTAGTTTGTATCAAATCTGTTTTAATTAAATGTTCTTCTTCTAAAAAGCTGTAGTGTGTAAATCCTGTGAGTGATCAATGCAGCTACGCTAGTGCGCTCATCGTCATGGCCAGTCGATGAGGTCACGCTAATGCTAATAGCTTTGATTAGTGTTTTCTCTGGGCTCTGCCCTCAGTCCCCATAACCCCCCATCACCACACACAGTGTCAGCATTTTTCTTTCCGTCTAACTGAGTTGGCATGTGTGTGTGTGTGTGTGTGTGTGTGTGTGTGTGTGTGTGTGTGTGTGTGTGTGTGTGTGTGTGTGTGTGTGTGTGTGTGTGTGTGTGTGTGTGTGTGTGTGTGTGTGTGTGTGTGTGTGTGTGTGTGTGTGCAGTTTCAGTACTTGGTTGACTGTCGATGTGCATCGATTTCAGCCCTTATATCATTAGCATGTTGTTGTGTTGTCCACACCATCTCCTTGGCTGTCTGTGAAAACACCCTGTTTAGACGCGGTGTTTTGCATCCAGAATAACACTTCCAACTTTGTGTCTAGAGATCTTCTTTATTAGGATGACTTTTAAATGTGTCTCAGCTGACTGCTTTTGATCGGGTCTTGCGAGCCAGCCCAATTATGCATGTAACCACACTATAAACACAAACTCTATATTCTTGGCTTTCTCGAGGCGAACTGACTAGCTCGAGATGTTTGACACGTTCTGAATTGCAACCGCAGGTCGCAGATTACTATGACAACCTGCAAAACCTGTCAGTGACTCGGTCATGCCACCATCTATGGCCGTCACCCGTCAGTCTGTCACGCCTCGTGACACACTATACTGTATGAAGATCACAACACCGACCTCATCAAACCCTGATAGCCTAGCCATACATGGAGAAGACTGGATCATCAGTGATTTTAAGAGATGGGGGGGGGAAGACACACGGCAAAGGCTGTCGGGATCGGGAATCGAACCCGCAGCACGCCGTCAGGCTGGCTCAGCAGCCTAGGTGCCGAGACGGTTGAGGTAACCGTCCGGGCCATACAGTGATTTTAGAACCACATAGTTCATTTCAATTTAATAAAAATAAATCTCGTCTTTCCATTGACTCATCCAGAGCCACCAGGTGGATACCAGTTTTGGCCCTCGTTGCCACCGAAGCCCATTAAAAATAAAAGAAAGAATTTGTAATTCTATTGTGCATGTAATGTGCATATCATCACGTAAAAAAAAAAAAAGGCTTCCAAAGGCGCCAATGGCAATCTATGGCGCCCCCTGGAGGCGTCCAAAGGCGTCATGTGGCACTGGATTGATACAGAATCTGGATGACAAGACGGTGCTCAACATCAGGTTGACATTCACATACAGACTCCCCAGCCTGCTGACGCATGGACATCAATACAGCCCTGTAGGGTTCAATGTCCCCGCATGGGCCTGGCACGGCAGAAAAGGTAAACAGCACCACTGTACTAACACATGTTCTATTGACTACTGCAACGATCGGAATCGTTTGCACCGTCTTAGGGAAACAAACGCATTGTCAACTACTTGTTTGTGTGTCAGATATTGATACTGGTTGATGACCAGCTCAGTGGCCTTGTGGTTAGAGTGTCTGCCCTGAAACTGGGAGGTCGGGGTTCGATCCCCGGCCGGGTCATACCAAAGACTCTAAAAATGGTGCCTCCCTGCTTGACACTCAGCATCAAAGGGTTGGATTGGGGGTTCAATTCAACTAATCGTAATTGTTCCCACTTCAATTGTTCTACTAAACAACCAACACATAGTTCTTAGTGGGGAAGGGACTTCTTGACCTTCATCAGTTATTTATTGCACTTTACTGTGATTGTGTACTATAAACTGTGAATACACTTTTTTATATTATATACCTTCTCTTATTGCAACTTGCACTTCTTTTGTGATACTCTTGTGACTTGTACTTTGCTGCTACTGTGTATTGTCTTTTTTGTATTGTCTGTCTGTTTTAAAAAGCTCTGATGTATGTACTAATGCACTTTTGCCCAAGACAAATTTCCCCTTGTGGGACAATAAAGTATATCTCATCTCATCTCATCTCATAATCAAATGATTCCCGAGCGCGGCGCACGCTGCAGCTCACCGCTCCTTGGCTGCAGCTCACCGCTCAAAGAGATGGGTCAAATGAGGAGAACACATTTCACTGCAGTAACGTGTGACAAATCGTATGACTTTGACTTTGACTGACGCTGGAGCTTGAAATAATTCATCGCTTCAAGTCCAATCCCTTGGTCATAATAAAGTAGAACATTTGTCAAAATGAGCAGAATGTTAGGCTTCCTGTCTAGTTATGTCGGTTGGTTGGTTGGGTAGGCTGGTCAATCAGACTGTCCAACACATTTTGTCCCCCAAAAACTACAGCCCCAATTGTCATGCAATTTTGTCATGCAATCACGCCTCCCCTAGTAACCCCATGACGTTTCCTCTAGTGTCTATAGGCCCCATTTACACTGGCAGACAAATCTAGCCTGAATCAGATCTGTGCCACATCAAGATTGGAATCCGATTGGTTTAAATTGGTTTACATGACTCATTTTAACAAATCAGATTCCAATCTGGATGTGGCTCAGATCTGATTCAGGCTAGATTTGGCTGCCAGTGTAAATGGGGCCTTTAAACCCCATTTTGGGCGGGAACCCCTTTTTGGTGTTAGCATTATGTTACAGTTTAGCTATTGAAAAATAGCAGATCTACAACCTGGCGCGCTACGAGCTTGTAGGTCTGCTATTTTTGAAAAATCGAAGAACGCCTGACATAGAAACATAGCTTTTTCAGAAAACTGTCAGGATGTAGAAGACATTTTTAGAATCTGATCTCAGGCCTGAATGGGTTAAGGACACAATTTCCACTTCCAAGCAATATTTCTCCAAATATAATGCACTGATTGCATGAAACTAGCTGAACACATTCATGCTCCCTAGAGACCCCTATTAAATTTGGTGATGCCGTTAACTTTGACAATAATAGAATAAATAACCCCAAAAATCTCAATGAATAAACTGCCTTGTTCTGAATACAAATGGTGTTGCTTTATTGCCGGTTGTTCTGTGTGGATATACTCATGACACTAACAACAGTTATCAGTTTGACAGCACAAAACAAAACAAACAAGAAAAAACGCTCCTGGTGTGTGGGGACCTTTATGACTATATGAAAGGCAAACAATTTCTTGCAAGCCTCTTTATTTTTGCTCTCAATGAGTGACATTGATCTGTAGATCTAGAAAACCAGTCAATCTGCCTGCTTTTTGTTTCAAGTATAAATACAGTAGGCTACAAATATATAATTCAACCGACTCATTTTCATTTGCATGTTATAGGATCTTTAGGCTATAGCAACCTTCGTAATCCTTCGCTTGGATCAATGCAGACAGATCCTAATCATCATAGATATCAATGGATGCAGGCAAAGCACTCAGTAGTGTTGGGTGCTTGCACATATGCACACATGGCATCAATGCATGGTGTTGTGTGCAGGCACACTACACTTTGTCCTTTTTTTATCATTCATTTTTTAAGAGCCTGCCCAGGGACTACAGATGAAATTGAGCTTCGGCTAACTCTGGCCCATTTACATTGATGTGAAAACTGACATGTTGATTAATGAGCTTTGTCCCTGTCAAATAAATAAATAAATGGTCCATAATTACTTAAAGGACCACTTCACCACTTTTCAACCTATCTTCATATAATAGGTCCTCACTAATAATCATGATAAAATGGCACAATTTTTCTCTACTCAGTCTGTGTCTCATATGAGGGCTGTGGGCAGTTTAGAAACAGTCTTCCAGTGACATTAGGCAGATTTTTTTTTAACAAGATTTTTTTACAAAAATGTTTAGATTTTCATTATCGTGAGAACGATGGCTTCTTATTTTCGAATTGCAACTTTTCAGGACTAGAAAGCCTGCAGTTTCTATTAGCTTGGATTCCCCATCGATGATGTCACTGGAGGACGGTTTCTGAACTGCCCACGGCCCTCCTATGAGACACAGACCGAGTAGAAAAAAATTGCGCCATTTTTTCATGATTATTAGTGAGGACCTATTATATGAAGATAGGTTGAAAAGTGGTGAAGTGGTCCGTTAACCCATTCTGAACGGGCACCCATTTTGGTGTCAGCATCATGTTATGCTTTAGCTATTTAAAAATAGCAGATCTACAAGCTCATATCGCGCCACCGAGTGGCGCGATACAAGCTTGTAGGTCTGCTATTTTTTGAAAAATCGAAGAGCGACTGACATTTTTAGAATCTGATCTCAGGTCAGAATGGGTTCATCAGACCAGTGTGTCCGGCGGAAACCTCGTATGAATCTGATCTCAGGTCAGAATGGGTTAATGGTCTTGGTCTTTTTGTGCATGATGTGTCAAGAAGATTGAGGAACGTCAAGAAATAATTTCCTGCTGTGAATCATTCCTGCTACAGATGACACACTAAAAGGCTCTCAGAGTCTTTTACCTCTAAAGGTTTGACAACAAAGACTATTACTTCTAATATACTCTTTCCTTCTTCAAATCACACCTTTCCTTCCCAAGCTCTTTTCTTTTTTTTAAATCTCTGACAGAGGCTGTGGTGGTGAGGATTTAAATAGACAGCCAGGGACTTAAATGACGACAGTCAGCCAGGCGCTATCTCTTTATAGCATCAGATGCCATAATGTTCCATTGCGCACAAATAACGTTTCCACAGTGGGAGAGGTGGAAAAGGATTTTTTTTTTTAAATACAGCGCTGACAGTTATAGAACTGGTAAAGGCTTACAAAAATAGATTATATACAATGTAGGCATTTATTTAGCAGATGCTGTAATACAGAACAACTTTCTGTCTAAGAGTGCAAGGTTGGAGTTAAGCTGCGAGCCCTGCTGCGCTCACACTACAGGAAACTTTGAGTCGGAAACAGCAGATAATCACTTAAAAAACACAAACGCAAAGAGAGGAACACACAAGAAAAAACTGTTTTTTCTCCTTCATATTACCCAAATATACCCAATATACTGTACGTAGTGTAGAAGCTTAAGACTTGAGGCTTATAAAACTAAGCTCACTGCGTGAAAAGAGGAGCTAACGGGCAATTATGGGCACTATATTTCCCCGTAAACCTGAAATTTAGCAGGCATATACAGTAATATACAGGTAAGTAGCCTTGCCGAGCCATGAGGCCCATAGGGCAGGAGCCTATCTCCTGTTTCTGTAGCGTGAGGCCCATAGGGCAGGAGCCTATCTCCTGTTTCTGTAGCCATGAGGCCCATAGGGCAGGAGCCTATCTCCTGTTTCAGTAGCCATGAGGCCCATAAGGGCAGGAGCCTATCTCCTGTTTCTGTAGCCATGAGGCCCATAAGGGCAGGAGCCTATCTCCTGTTTCTGTAGCCATGAGGCCCATAGGGCAGGAGCCCATCTCCTGTTTCTGTAGCCATGAGGCCCATAGGGCAGGAGCCTATCTCCTGTTTCTGTAGCCATGAGGCCCATAGGGCAGGAGCCCATCTCCTGTTTCTGTAGCCATGAGGCCCATAGGGGCAGGAGCCTATCTCCTGTTTCTGTAGCCATGAGGCCCATAGGGCAGGAGCCTATCTCCTGTTTCTGTAGCGTGAGGCAGCTTGATGTACAAGTACACCCCCTGGACATGACTCTAGTATGTTGCAGGGACTTATACCCAAATCCAACCCTTGATGCTGAGTGTCAAGCAGGGAGGCACTGGGTCCCATTTTTACAGTCTTTGGTATGACCCGGCCGGGGATCGAACCCCCGACCTCCCAGTCTCAGGGCGGACACTCTAACCACAAGGCCACTGATCTGTTATAAAACAACCTAGCTCTGCGGTCCATAGCCCTAATGCCCTTGTTGCCGTTGCATTTGGGCGGGAACCCCTTTTGGTATTAGCATTATAATATTATGTTATGCTTTAGCTATTATATAGCAGATCTACAAGCTCATAGCGCCACATTGGCAACTCATTGCAAAGTGAGCTTGTAGATCAGTAATCTTCCTCATTTCTGGACATTTGACAATGTTCCTAAATATATTCAAGGTCAAAGTGCGTGTTTTTTTGTGTTTGTTTGTGCTCATGTGAAACAGCAATGTAGCAACCTGCGAGTTGCACCAACTCACTAAGGCTAGACTACAGTGGTGAGTCGGTTATGAACCTCAACGCAGCATGAAACAAGGGGTCAAAGACTACAGTGGTGAGTCGGTTATGAACCTCAACGCAGCATGAAACAAGGGGTCAAAGACTACAGTGGTGAGTCGGTTATGAACCTCAACGCAGCATGAAACAAGGGGTCAATGACTACAGTGGTGAGTCGGTTATGAACCTCAACGCAGCATGAAACAAGGGGTCAAAGACTACAGTGGTGAGTCGGTTATGAACCTCAACGCAGCATGAAACAAGGGGTCAAATTGAGGAGGTCGAGTTGAGGAGCTATAGCAAAACGGTAGTATTGCGAGAAGCATTATTCTGTAGAAGAAACTAAGCTTGAACTTTTTTTGCTAAAGCATCGATGTGGTGTTTGAAGTTTAACTTGTCGTCCAACCAAATCCCAAGATATTTATAAAACTCATTCCATTCAATGGATACACGTTAATTCTCACATTTTTGGTTTCATATTAATAGCCTGCATGCATGGCCCATGCATGCAGGTCCTCGCATTCTTCACAAAATAATGCAATTATGATCGAATTATAGTACAGTAATTATAATGCTTATAAAACATTTGTAATGCATGAGATGCAAATATGGCATTAGTAAACATTTTATGCAAAAAACAAATGCACGTGGCTGCACATGTGCTGCATAGTAGCTTGTCTGAGTGTAAAGATGACCTCATTCCTTAACGCTTACATTAACGTATTCCCTCTGAGAGGAGGACAGAGAGACCGACCACACACACACACACACGCACACGCACACGCACACACACACACAGTGATTTATACTTACTCGATTTGCTGGGGAACCCCCCTAGAACTCCCCCAAGGACGCCCTGGGGGCCCTGGAGTCTGGAGATGCACTGGCAGTATAGGAGGGACACCTCCCCTTGTGTCTCCTCTCACACCACATTACATTATGTCTTTCTTTTTTCTTCTTTCGATATCACTTTTTTCCTTTTGTTAAAACTCAAATCCAAGAGGGAAGCACGCACTAAATGCATTGCTCATGCAATGCATAAGCAATGCATGCAGTTTAGAAGGAAGGGAGTCCGCACAACGCTTTGAAGCTTCCATGCTTATTATTAATAAATTAACCAGCCTTGACATAATACCAAAGTTGTAGCAGTTTATTTATTAATAAAGAGCATGGGAGCTTAAGATCGGACTTCCTTCCTTCTAAACCTTTTTCCAGTGTTAACTCTGTTGGGTTCGCAGACATGACACGCAGTGCTGCAATTAAGTGCCACTGTCTGAGTATAGTTATTATACCTCGTCAGGAGATTTATGCATCCGCCCCTTGACCACAGTTGACCAGCCAGTGTATCAAACAATTTCCCCCAACAGTCGACCAGCCAGCTGTATAGCACCAAAAATCCATTTGCCACTCAGGGCGCTCATACTGCAGTCACAGAACCATACAGCTCACCGGGTGAATGGAAGTCTAGTGTGGTAGGTGGGTGCTGTCCGCTATGGGTCCATTAGGTTGAGTCATTCTGTCACGTGTAGGTGAGGTAAGGACCCAAACGCAGGACAGCCAGGCATGTAGTGTTCAAAACCATGAATTGGTGATTTAATTCAGAAGACAGGTGAACATGAACAACTTAAAACAGACTGAAACAGGTGACAGGATACAGTATGACTCAACAAGGACTGACTTGGGGAACAGGACTGATATACACATGAGGGTTGATTACACAAATGAGACACAGCTGGAGCAAACAAACCATAGAACCATGAAAACTTGACCAGGGAACAAAACATAGAAATACAAGACCTAGACTGTACAATGAATGACAAAAGTCTGTGACTGTGACTCGAACAATATTTCAAAATGCATGTTTTCCCTGCAGGTTTTATTCACTGATTAGCCTTGCTAATAATTTCTACTGCTGGCAAGAAAATGTCCAGCAGAGGAACTTATCTTATCTTATCTATTCAGGTAATCTGAATAGAATTAACATATTATAACACCTTGGGCAAATTCCCCTCTTTCTCACTGTCCATGTTTTCGTTTCTGACAATGCACTGAACTGCCAACGGCCATGGCAATGTGAAGTTCTCAAACGGCCTATATAAATATCTACTATATACACTAGATAAATAATAGATACTCACTGTAGCGCCTAAACCCCATTATTAGGCGTTACTGGTTGCCAACAGCCAGGATTGATGTTATGACGTGTGCTCCAGAAAGTGATGTCCAAACATGTCCATTCAGTTGAAGTATATTTATTAGCTGCCAAAGCCCCATACTTTTACATATACCGGTAGACAATGAGCAGTCTAAAAACTGTTTGCCTCTGCATGTCAGCAACACCTGCACCTGATTAGGGCCAGAGTTAAATACCCCTCCCTGTAACCATGGTAACCAATTAAGGCATTGATTGACAAGTCCTTCAATGACAGCATAGAATATAGATGCATCCCAGCTAACATGTCCACCTGGGCCCAATTGGGTTTTGACATGGGCTATGGGCTTGGGTTCCAAGTGGGCCGTGCACCCAGTATTCACAAAGGGCCCACCCGTGTTAGCCCATATGGGCTTATGTGGGTTTCTAACCAAATGGGCCATTTTATTTCAGAACCATGTGTGCCACCTGTGTTTGCCTATATGGGTTTGAACTGGGATCTGATTGGGCCTTAAGTGGGTACCAGCTGGGCAAATTAACAGGCCACAATTGTGTCCGCCCTCATTGTCTTCCGTCCTGTTTCTGTTGTCACCTGCTGTCGATTGTTCATTCCTACGGATAGGATGCAGTGCGCCACATTGGCAGTGTTTCCAGTTTTCTGTAGTAGTTTCTTCAAGTGTTCAAACTTTATGACTGGATAGCACTCGATCTGTAGAGTCCTACATTACTATCTCCTACGATCAAGGGTTAGGGTTAGGGAACTGTAGCATGCCGTTTTTCATCATTTTTGAGGACGAAAATCACTCCGACACCATGGACTATAACCCATGGTCTAGAAGGGCAGTTGAAATGAGTTACAGAAAACTGTATATAGTTTCGGAAGACTTACTATAATATGTTGTTTTTCATGATTTTGAAGGATAAAAAAAAGACATAATATAGTTCATGGGTTTGGAAGACATACATGTGTACTTCATGATTTGGAGGATTAAAACATATCAGCCAAAATCCAACTCCAAACTCTAACTCACAGGCAAAGGAAGACTGTTGTTGCAGATAGCAATAGGTAACTGAGTTAGGGTGCTGTCGTCATTGTCTGGAGATTGAAGGTTCAAACCCCACTCAACTATTTAATGTGAAGTTTTCCTTTCCACACTGACATCAAGTGGCCTGGAAATTCCAGCTGAACTGTGTGCCACTAAGTGGCCCAGCGGATAAATCACAAGTTATCTGTAGAGTACCTTGTAGAATTGTGCTAGTTCAAACCCAACACACTCAGTAGGAAGGTGCTGTTTTTTGACGTGCCAATCATTCTGATTGACAGATTCCTTGGCCAATCAGATCGGTCTGCCTTCAGCCAATCCTAGGGCTCCTTACATTGTCTTCTCCAATCAAATGGTCGCAGACCCGGACCACTTCCTTGTTTATAACTGGATGAAATACTCTGACCTGTTTTAGATTTATAGTGATTCTTCAACTTCATTTTCTTCATATTCACAGTTTTTGACGTTTTATTAATATAATTGATCATTCTAGATCACTGCTAGATCTGTAACAATCTTCTCTTATGGGGTTAGGGTTAGGGTTAGGGTTAGGGTTAGGGTTAGGGTTAGGTTCAGGTTCAGGTTCAGGTTCCACGGGTTAATAAAGTGTAAATGTGGGGGTCCTTGACAAGAAACTGTTTGGGAACCACTGTTGTAGAGGGACTATAGAATAGATAGATGTTGATAGTATTAAGTTAGTTACTTTGACAGTGTACAAATGGAACCGGTTTTCAGCAGGTCAAATGAGGTACAGAAAACCGTATGACTCCCAGGCTGATCTCACTGGGGGAAAACTGTATGAGTTTATTTGTTTAAGAACTAACAATCAATTGAAAAATATATTCTGGATGTGACTCTTGCAAGCCGAATTAGAGCAGTTGGTAGAGCATTAGACTGAAGATCTAAAGGTCCCTGGTTCAAGCCAGGCTTTCGGCAGTTGAAATGAGGTACAGAAAATCCTATGACTCTTAGGCTGATCTCACTGGGTGAAAAACTTTATGAGTTTTTTTGTTTAAGAAGTAACAAGTAACAGTCAATGTAAAAATAAATACTGGATGTGTTACTTGCAAGCCGTAATAGCTCAGTTGGGAGAGCGTTAGACTGTAGATCTAAAGGTTCCTTGTTCAAACCTGAGATTCGGCAGTTGAAATGAGGTACAGACAACCGTATGACTCTCAAGCTGATCTCACTGTGGGATGAACTGTATGAGTTTATGTTTAAGAACTAACAATACATTGAAAAATACATTCTGGATGTTTCACTTACAAGCAAACAAACAAAAAAGCAGTGTGAATTGTCTGAAGCCAGTGGCTCAGTGTGTTAGAACACTGTCCACATGTTTGGGAGATGGTGAGTTCAAACCCCAAATAAGTCTTTATTTTCAAGACCAATTTCAGAAGAAGAAAACAAACAAAAAAGCAGGGTGAATTGTCTGGAGCCAGTGGCTCAGTGTGTTAGAACGCTGCCACATGATCGGGAGATGGTGAGTCGGCAGTAGAAATGAGGTACAGACAACCGTATGACTCTCAAGCTGATCTCACTGCGGGATGAACTGTATATGTTTAGGAACTAACAATGCATTGAAAAATACATTCTGGATGTGTCACTTACAAGCTGAAATAGCTCAGTTGGAAGCTCATTAGACTGAAGATCTAAACGTCCCTAGTTCAATCCTGGGTTTCGGCAGTTGAAATGAGTTACAGAAAACTGTATATAGTTTCGGAAGACTTACTATAATATGTTGTTTTTCATGATTTTGAAGGATAAAAAAAAGACATAATATAGTTCATGGGTTTGGAAGACATACATGTGTACTTCATGATTTGGAGGATTAAAACATATCAGCCAAAATCCAACTCCAAACTCTAACTCACAGGCAAAGGAAGACTGTTGTTGCAGATAGCAATAGGTAACTGAGTTAGGGTGCTGTCGTCATTGTCTGGAGATTGAAGGTTCAAACCCCACTCAACTATTTAATGTGAAGTTTTCCTTTCCACACTGACATCAAGTGGCCTGGAAATTCCAGCTGAACTGTGTGCCGCTAAGTGGCCCAGCGGATAAATCACAAGTTATCTGTAGAGTACCTTGTAGAATTGTGCTAGTTCAAACCCAACACACTCAGTAGGAAGGTGCTGTTTTTTGACGTGCCAATCATTCTGATTGACAGATTCCTTGGCCAATCAGATCGGTCTGCCTTCAGCCAATCCTAGGGCTCCTTACATTGTCTCCTCCAATCAAATGGTCGCAGACCCGGACCACTTCCTTGTTTATAACTGGATGAAATACTCTGACCTGTTTTAGATTTATAGTGATTCTTTAACTTCATTTTCTTCATATTCACAGTTTTTGACGTTTTATTAATATAATTGATCATTCTAGATCACTGCTAGATCTGTAACAATCTTCTCTTATGGGGTTAGGATTAGGGTTAGGGTTAGGGTTAGGGTTAGGGTTAGGGTTAGGTTCAGGTTCAGGTTCAGGTTCCACGGGTTAATAAAGTGTAAATGTGGGGGTCCTTGACAAGAAACTGTTTGGGAACCACTGTTGTAGAGGGACTATAGAATAGATAGATGTTGATAGTATTAAGTTAGTTACTTTGACAGTGTACAAATGGAACCGGTTTTCAGCAGGTCAAATGAGGTACAGAAAACCGTATGACTCCCAGGCTGATCTCACTGGGGGAAAACTGTATGAGTTTATTTGTTTAAGAACTAACAATCAATTGAAAAATATATTCTGGATGTGACACTTACAAGCCGAATTAGCGCAGTTGGTAGAGCATTAGACTGAAGATCTAAAGGTCCCTGGTTCAATCCAGGTTTTCGGCAGTTGAAATGAGGTACAGAAAATCCTATGACTCTTAGGCTGATCTCACTGGGTGAAAAACTTTATGAGTTTTTTTGTTTAAGAAGTAACAAGTAACAGTCAATGTAAAAATAAATACTGGATGTGTTACTTGCAAGCCGTAATAGCTCAGCTGGGAGAGCGTTAGGCAGTAGATCTGAAGGTTCCTGGTTCAAACCTGAGATTCGGCAGTTGAAATGAGGTACAGACAACCGTATGACTCTCAAGCTGATCTCACTGTGGGATGAGCTGTATGAGTTTATGTTTAAGAACTAACAATACATTGAAAAATACATTCTGGATTTGTCACTTACAAGCAAACAAACAAAAAAGCACTTTGCTTTTCACACTTACATCAAATAGTACAAAAAAGCTGTGTAGTAGTATCCAGCAGTTAGCTCAGTGTGATGAGAGGCTGTCATTGGGAGCCACAGGTCCAGCGTTCAAATCCCACATTAGTCATAACTGTGACACTTTGCTTTGCACACTGATTTCCAGAAGGACAGCTTTAAAGCAGCCCAGAAATTCACCATGTTTGTGTCTGCCGAAATAGCTCAGTTGGAAGAGCATTAGACTGAAGATCTAAACGTCCCTAGTTCAATCCTGGGTTTCTGCAGTTGAAATGAGTTACAGAAAACTGTATATAGTTTTGGAAGACTTACTATAATATGTTGTTTTTCATGATTTTGAAGGATAAAAAAAATGACATACTATAGTTCATGGGTTTGGAAGACATACATGTGTACTTCATGATTTGGAGGATCAAAAAATATCAGCCAAAATCCAACTCCAAACTCTAACTCACAGGCAAAGGAAGACTGTTGTTGCAGATAGCAATAGGTAACTGAGTTAGGGTGCTATCGTCATTGTCTGGAGATTGAAGGTTCAAACCCCACTCAACTATTTACTGTGAAGTTTTCCTTTCCACACTAACATCAAGTGGCCTGGAAATTCCAGCTGAACTGTGTGCCGCTAAGTGGCCCAGCGGATAAATCACAAGTTATCTGTAGAGTACCTTGTAGAATTGTGCTAGTTCAAACCCAACACACTCAGTAGGAAGGTGCTGGTTTTTGACGTGCCAATCATTCTGATTGACAGATTCCTTGGCCAATCAGATCGGTCTGCCTTCAGCCAATCCTAGGGCTCCTTACATTGTCTCCTCCAATCAAATGGTCGCAGACCCGGACCACTTCCTTGTTTATAACTGGATGAAATACTCTGACCTGTTTTAGATTTATAGTGATTCTTCAACTTCATTTTCTTCATTTTCACAGTTTTTGACATTTTATTAATATAATTGATCATTCTAGATCACTGCTAGATCTGTAACAATCTTCTCTTATGGGGTTAGGGTTAGGGTTAGGGTTAGGGTTAGGGTTAGGGTTAGGTTCAGGTTCAGGTTCAGGTTCAGGTTCAGGTTCAGGTTCCGGTTCCACAGGTTAATAAAGTGTAAATGTGGGGGTCCTTGACAAGAAAAGGTTTGGGAACCACTGTTGTAGAGGGACTATAGAATAGATAGATGTTGATAGTATTAAGTTAGTTACTTTGACACTGTACAAATGGAACCGGTTTTCAGCAGGTCAAATGAGGTACAGAAAACCATATGACTCCCAGGCTGATCTCACTGGGGGAAAACTGTATGAGTTTATTTGTTTAAGAACTAACAATCAATTGAAAAATATATTCTGGATGTGACACTTACAAGCCAAATTAGCGCATTTGGTAGAGCATTAGACTGAAGATCTAAAGGTCCCTGGTTCAATCCAGGCTTTCGGCAGTTGAAATGAGGTACAGAAAATCCTACGACTCTTAGGCTGATCTCACTGGGTGAAAAACTTTGAGTTTTTTTGTTTAAGAAGTAACAAGTAACAGTCAATGTAAAAATAAATACTGGATGTGTTACTTGCTAGCTGTAATAGCTCAGTTGGGAGAGAGTTAGACTGTAGATCTGAAGGTTCCTGGTTCAAACCTGTGATTCGGCAGTTGAAATGAGGTACAGACAACCGTATGACTCTCAAGCTGATCTCACTGTGGGATAAACTGTATGGTTTTTTGTTTAAGAACTAACAATACATTGAAAAATACATTCTGGATGTGTCACTTACAAGCAAACAAACAAAAAAGCAGTGTGAATTGTCTGGAGCCAGTGGCTCAGTGTGTTAGAACACTGTCCACATGTTTGGGAGATGGTGAGTTCAAACCCCAAATAAATCTTTATTTTCAAGACCAATTTCAGAAGAAGAAAACAAACAAAAAAGCAGTGTGCATTGTCTGGAGCCAGTGGCTCAGTCTGTTAGAACGCTGCCACATGATCGGAAGATGGTGAGTCGGCAGTAGTAATGAGGTACAGACAACCGTATGACTCTCAAGCTGATCTCACTGTGGGATGAACTGTATGGGTTTTTGTTTAAGAACTAACAATACATTGAAAAATACATTCTGGATGTGTCACTTACAAGCAAACAAACAAAAAAGCAGTGTGAATTGTCTGGAGCCAGTGGCTCAGTGTGTTAGAACACTGTCCACATGTTTGGGAGATGGTGAGTTCAAACCCCAAATAAATCTTTATTTTCAAGACCAATTTCAGAAGAAGAAAACAAACAAAAAAGCAGTGTGCATTGTCTGGAGCCAGTGGCTCAGTGTGTTAGAACGCTGCCACATGATCGGGAGATGGTTAGTCGGCAGTATAAATGAGGTACAGACAACCGTATGACTCTCAAGCTGATCTCACTGCGTGATGAACTTTGTGTTTATGTTTAAGAACTAACAATGCATTGAAAAATACATTCTGGATGTGTCACTTACAAGCCGAAATAGCTCAGTTGGAAGAGCATTGGACTGAAGATCTAAACGTCCCTAGTTCAATCCTGTGTTTCGGCAGTTGAAATGAGTTACCAAAAACTGTATATAGTTTCGGAAGACTTACTATAATATGTTGTTTTTCATGATTTTGAAGGATAAAAAAGACATACTATAGTTCATGGGTTTGTAAGACATACATGTGTACTTCATGATTTGGAGGATTAAAAAATATCAGCCAAACACTCAACTATTTACTGTGAAGTTTTCCTTTCCACACTGACATCAAGTGGCCTGGAAATTCCAGCTGAACTGTGTGCCGCTAAGTGGCCCAGCGGATAAATCACAAGTTATCTGTAGAGTACCTTGTAGAATTGTGCTAGTTCAAACCCAACACACTCAGTAGGAAGGTGCTAGTTTTTGACGTGCCAATCATTCTGATTGACAGATTCCTTGGCCAATCAGATCGGTCTGCCTTCAGCCAATCCTAGGGCTCCTTACATTGTCTCGTCCAATCAAATGGTCGCAGACCCGGACCACTTCCTTGTTTATAACTGGATGAAATACTATGACCTGTTTTAGATTTATAGTGATTCTTCAACTTCATTTTCTTCATTTTCACAGTTTTTGACGTTTTATTAATATAATTGATCATTCTAGATCACTGCTAGATCTGTAACAATCTTCTCTTATGGGGATAGGGTTAGGGTTAGGGTTAGGGTTAGGGTTAGGGTTAGGGTTAGGGTTAGGGTTAGGTTCCGGTTCCACAGGTTAATAAAGTGTAAATGTGGGGGTCCTTGACAAGAAAAGGTTTGGGAACCACTGTTGTAGAGGGACTATAGAATAGATAGATGTTGATAGTATTAAGTTAGTTACTTTGACAGTGTACAAATGGAACCGGTTTTCAGCAGGTCAAATGAGGTACAGAAAACCATATGACTCCCAGGCTGAACTCACTGGGGGAAAACTGTATGAGTTTATTTGTTTAAGAACTAACAATCAATTGAAAAATATATTCTGGATGTGACACTTACAAGCCAAATTAGCGCATTTGGTAGAGCATTAGACTGAAGATCTAAAGGTCCCTGGTTCAATCCAGGCTTTCGGCAGTTGAAATGAGGTACAGAAAATCCTACGACTCTTAGGCTGATCTCACTGGGTGAAAAACTTTGAGTTTTTTTGTTTAAGAAGTAACAAGTAACAGTCAATGTAAAAATAAATACTGGATGTGTTACTTGCTAGCTGTAATAGCTCAGTTGGGAGAGAGTTAGACTGTAGATCTGAAGGTTCCTGGTTCAAACCTGTGATTCGGCAGTTGAAATGAGGTACAGACAACCGTATGACTCTCAAGCTGATCTCACTGTGGGATGAACTGTATGGGTTTTTGTTTAAGAACTAACAATACATTGAAAAATACATTCTGGATGTGTCACTTACAAGCAAACAAACAAAAAAGCAGTGTGAATTGTCTGGAGCCAGTGGCTCAGTGTGTTAGAACACTGTCCACATGTTTGGGAGATGGTGAGTTCAAACCCCAAATAAATCTTTATTTTCAAGACCAATTTCAGAAGAAGAAAACAAACAAAAAAGCAGTGTGCATTGTCTGGAGCCAGTGGCTCAGTCTGTTAGAACGCTGCCACATGATCGGAAGATGGTGAGTCGGCAGTAGAAATGAGGTACAGACAACCGTATGACTCTCAAGCTGATCTCACTGTGGGATGAACTGTATGGGTTTTTGTTTAAGAACTAACAATACATTGAAAAATACATTCTGGATGTGTCACTTACAAGCAAACAAACAAAAAAGCAGTGTGAATTGTCTGGAGCCAGTGGCTCAGTGTGTTAGAACACTGTCCACATGTTTGGGAGATGGTGAGTTCAAACCCCAAATAAATCTTTATTTTCAAGACCAATTTCAGAAGAAGAAAACAAACAAAAAAGCAGTGTGCATTGTCTGGAGCCAGTGGCTCAGTGTGTTAGAACGCTGCCACATGATCGGGAGATGGTGAGTCGGCAGTATAAATGAGGTACAGACAACCGTATGACTCTCAAGCTGATCTCACTGCGGGATGAACTTTGTGTTTATGTTTAAGAACTAACAATGCATTGAAAAATACATTCTGGATGTGTCACTTACAAGCCGAAATAGCTCAGTTGGAAGAGCATTAGACTGAAGATCTAAACGTCCCTAGTTCAATCCTGTGTTTCGGCAGTTGAAATGAGTTACCAAAAACTGTATATAGTTTCGGAAGACTTACTATAATATGTTGTTTTTCATGATTTTGAAGGATAAAAAAAGACATACTATAGTTCATGGGTTTGTAAGACATACATGTGTACTTCATGATTTGGAGGATTAAAAAATATCAGCCAAACACTCAACTATTTACTGTGAAGTTTTCCTTTCCACACTGACATCAAGTGGCCTGGAAATTCCAGCTGAACTGTGTGCCGCTAAGTGGCCCAGCGGATAAATCACAAGTTATCTGTAGAGTACCTTGTAGAATTGTGCTAGTTCAAACCCAACACACTCAGTAGGAAGGTGCTAGTTTTTGACGTGCCAATCATTCTGATTGACAGATTCCTTGGCCAATCAGATCGATTGACAAGAAAAGGTTTGGGAACCACTGTTGTAGAGGGACTATAGAATAGATAGATGTTGATAGTATTAAGTTAGTTACTTTGACAGTGTACAAATGGAACCGGTTTTCAGCAGGTCAAATGAGGTACAGAAAACCATATGACTCCCAGGCTGATCTCACTGGGGGAAAACTGTATGAGTTTATTTGTTTAAGAACTAACAATCAATTGAAAAATATATTCTGGATGTGACACTTACAAGCCAAATTAGCGCATTTGGTAGAGCATTAGACTGAAGATCTAAAGGTCCCTGGTTCAATCCAGGCTTTCGGCAGTTGAAATGAGGTACAGAAAATCCTACGACTCTTAGGCTGATCTCACTGGGTGAAAAACTTTGAGTTTTTTTGTTTAAGAAGTAACAAGTAACAGTCAATGTAAAAATAAATACTGGATGTGTTACTTACTAGCTGTACTAGCTCAGTTGGGAGAGAGTTAGACTGTAGTTCTGAAGGTTCCTGGTTCAAACCTGTGATTCGGCAGTTGAAATGAGGTACAGACAACCGTATGACTCTCAAGCTGATCTCACTGTGGGATGAACTGTATGAGTTTTTGTTTAAGAACTAACAATACATTGAAAAATACATTCTGGATTTGTCACTTACAAGCAAACAAACAAAAAAGCACTTTGCTTTCCACACTTACATCAAATAGCACAAAAAAGCTGTGTAGTAGTATCCAGCAGTTAGCTCAGTGTGATGAGAGGCTGTCCTTGGGAGCCACAGGTCCAGGGTTCAAATCCCACATTAGTCATAACTGTGACACTTTGCTTTGCACACTGATTTCCAGAAGGACAACTTTAAAGCAGCCCAGAAATTCACCATGTTTGTGTGCCTCAGTGGCCCAACGGATAAGTCAGATGATATCCGTAGTATACCTAGTAGAAGTGTGCCGGTTCAAACCCGACATACGACATGCGGTGTTCAAATCACCAACACCTAGAGTAGGCGTGTCCCAGCGGTCTTTCTTTACTGTGACACTTTGCTTTCCACACTTACATCAAATAGCACAAAAAAGCTGTGTAGTAGTATTCAGCAGTTAGCTCAGTGTGATGAGAGGCTGTCCTTGGGAGCCACAGGTCCAGTGTTCAAATCCCACATTAGTCATAAATGTGACACTTTGCTTTGCACACTGATTTCCAGAAGGACAACTTTAAAGCAGCCCAGAAATTCACCATGTTTGTGTGCCTCGGTGGCCCAACGGATAAGTCAGATGATATCCGTAGTATACCTAGTAGAAGTGTGCTGGTTCAAACCTGACATGCGGTGTTCAAATCACCAACACCTAGAGTAGGCGTGTCCCAGCGGTCTTTATTTACTGTGACACTTTGCTTTCCACACTTACATCAAATAGCACAAAAAAGCTGCGTAGTAGTATCCAGCAGTTAGCTCAGTGTGATGAGAGGCTGTCCTTGGGAGCCACAGGTCCAGTGTTCAAATCCCACATTAGTCATAACTGTGACACTTTGCTTTGCACACTGATTTCCAGCAGGACAACTTTAAAGCAGCCCAGAAATTCACCATGTTTGTGTGCCTCGGTGGCCCAACGGATAAGTCAGATGATATCCGTAGTATACCTAGTAGAAGTGTGCCGGTTCAAACCTGACATGCAGTGTTCAAATCACCAACACCTAGAGTAGGCCTGTCCCAGCGGTCTTTCTTTACTGTGACACTTTGCTTTCCACACTTACATCAAATAGCACAAAAAAGCTGTGTAGTAGTATCCAGCAGTTAGCTCAGTGTGATGAGAGGCTGTCCTTGGGAGCCACAGGTCCAGTGTTCAAATCCCACATTAGTCATAACTGTGACACTTTGCTTTGCACACTGATTTCCAGCAGGACAACTTTAAAGCAGCCCAGAAATTCACCATGTTTGTGTGCCTCGGTGGCCCAACGGATAAGTCAGATGATATCCGTAGTATACCTAGTAGAAGTGTGCCGGTTCAAACCTGACATGCGGTGTTCAAATCACCAAAACCTAGAGTAGGCCTGTCCCAGCGGTCTTTCTTTACTGTGACACTTTGCTTTCCACACTTACATCAAATAGCACAAAAAAGCTGTGTAGTAGTATCCAGCAGTTAGCTCAGTGTGATGAGAGGCTGTCCTTGGGAGCCACAGGTCCAGTGTTCAAATCCCACATTAGTCATAACTGTGACACTTTGCTTTGCACACTGATTTCCAGAAGGACAACTTTAAAGCAGCCCAGAAATTCACCATGTTTGTGTGCCTCGGTGGCCCAACGGATAAGTCAGATGATATCCGTAGTATACCTAGTAGAAGTGTGCCGGTTCAAACCCGACATGCGGTGTTCAAATCACCAACACCTAGAGTAGGCGTGTCCCAGCGGTCTTTCTTTACTGTGACACTTTGCTTTCCACACTTACATCAAATAGCACAAAAAAGCTGTGTAGTATTATCCAGCAGTTAGCTCAGTGTGATGAGAGGCTGTCCTTGGGAGCCACAGGTCCAGGGTTCAAATCCCACATTAGTCATAACTGTGACACTTTGCTTTGCCCACTGATTTCCAGAAGGACAACTTTAAAGCAGCCCAGAAATTCACCATGATTGTGTGCCTCAATGGCCCAGCGGATAAGTCAAATGATATCCGTAGTATACCTAGTAGAAGTGTGCCGGTTCAAACCCGACATACTCCTAGTAGGCGGTGATGGTTCAAATCACTGACACTTAGAGTAGGAGTGGCCCAGTGGATAAATCACATGATATCCATAGTCCGCACCTAGTACAAGGTGCGGTGTTCAGGTAGGAGGAGAGTAGCGTGGGCAGGTAGGAGGAGATTAGTGGGGTCAGGTAGGAGGAGAGTAAGGTGGTCAGGAAGGCAGGGGTCAGGTAGGAGAAGAGCAGGGTGGTCAGGTAGGAGGAGAGTCGGGTTCAGGTAGGAGGAGAGCAGGGTGGTCAGGTAGGAGGACAGTAGCCTGAGGCGGAGTTCAGTCAGTAGGAAAGGGGAGGGGCCAGGCAGGGGGAGAGTAGGAAGGGGAGGGGCCAGGCAGGAGGAGAGTAGGAAGGGGAGGAGCCAGGCAGGAGGAGAGTAGGAAGGGGAGGGGCCAGGCAGGAGGAGAGTAGGAAGGGGAGGGGCCAGGCAGGGGGAGAGTAGGGAGGGGCCAGGTAGGAGTAGAGTAGGAAGGGGAGGG
This sequence comes from Protomyctophum parallelum, assembly GCF_964188405.1. Classification (NCBI taxonomy): domain Eukaryota; kingdom Metazoa; phylum Chordata; class Actinopteri; order Myctophiformes; family Myctophidae; genus Protomyctophum; species Protomyctophum parallelum. Next base: position 45,150,823 of record NC_139708.1, read on the forward strand.
GCCAGGCAGGAGGAGAGTAGGAAGGGGAGGGGCCAGGCAGGAGGAGAGTAGGAAGGGGAGGAGCCAGGCAGGAGGAGAGCAGGAGGAGAGTAGGAAGAGGAGGGGCCTGGCAGGAGGAGAGTAGGAAGGGGAGGGGCCAGGCAGGAGGAGAGTAGGAAGGGGAGGGGCCAGGCAGGAGGAGAGCAGGAGGAGAGTAGGAAGGGGAGGGGCCTGGCAGGAGGAGAGTAGGAAGGGGAGGGGCCAGGCAGGAGGAGAGTAGGAAGGGGAGGGGCCAGGCAGGGGGAGAGTAGGAAGGGGAGGGGCCAGGAAGGGGAGGGGCCAGGCAGGAGGAGAGTAGGAAGGGGAGGGGCCAGGCAGGAGGAGAGCAGGAAGGGGAGGGGCCAGGCAGGGGGAGAGTAGGAAGGGGAGGGGCCAGGCAGGGGGAGAGTAGGAAGGGGAGGGGCCTGGCAGGGGGAGAGTAGGGAGGGGATGCAGAGAAGGCAGAGGGGGTCTTCCTGATTTTTTTTATGATTTTTTTTCTTTTTTTTTTTTTTTTAATTAAAAAAATCATAAAAAAAAAATCAGGAAGACCCCCTCTGCCTTCTCTGCATCCCCTCCCTACTCTCCCCCTGCAAGGCCCCTCCCCTCCCTACTCTCCCCCTGCCTGGCCCCTCCCCTTCCTACTCTCCCCCTGCCTGGCCCCTCCCCTCCCTACTCTCCCCCTGCCTGGCCCCTCCCCTCCCTACTCTCCCCCTGCCTGGCCCCTCCCCTTCCTGCTCTCCTCCTGCCAGGCCCCTCCCCTTCCTGCTCTCCTCCTGCCTGGCCCCTCCCCTTCCTGCTCTCCGCCTGCCTGGCCCCTCCCCTTCCTACTCTCCTCCTGCCAGGCCCCTCCCCTTCCTACTCTCCTCCTGCCAGGCCCCTCCCCTTCCTACTCTCCTCCTGCCAGGCCCCTCCCCTTCCTACTCTCCTCCTGCTCTCCCCCTGCCTGGCCCCTCCCCTTCCTACTCTCCTCCTGCCTGGCCCCTCCCCTTCCTACTCTCCGCCTGCCTGGCCCCTCCCCTTCCTACTCTCCTCCTGCCAGGCCCCTCCTCTTCCTACTCTCCTCCTGCTCTCCTCCTGCCTGGCTCCTCCCCTTCCTACTCTCCTCCTGCCTGGCCCCTCCCCTTCCTACTCTCCTCCTGCCTGGCCCCTCCCCTTCCTACTCTACTCCTACCTGGCCCCTCCCTACTCTGCCCCTGCCTGGCCCCTCCCCTTCCTACTCTCCCCCTGCCTGGCCCCTCCCCTTTCCTACTGACTGAACTCCGCCTCAGGCTACTGTCCTCCTACCTGACCACCCTGCTCTCCTCCTACCTGAACCCGACTCTCCTCCTACCTGACCACCCTGCTCTTCTCCTACCTGACCCCTGCCTTCCTGACCACCTTACTCTCCTCCTACCTGACCCCACTAATCTCCTCCTACCTGCCCACGCTACTCTCCTCCTACCTGAACACCGCACCTTGTACTAGGTGCGGACTATGGATATCATGTGATTTATCCACTGGGCCACTTCTACTCTAAGTGTCAGTGATTTGAACCATCACCGCCTACTAGGAGTATGTCGGGTTTGAACCGGCACACTTCTACTAGGTATACTACGGATATCATTTGACTTATCCGCTGGGCCATTGAGGCACACAATCATGGTGAATTTCTGGGCTGCTTTAAAGTTGTCCTTCTGGAAATCAGTGGGCAAAGCAAAGTGTCACAGTTATGACTAATGTGGGATTTGAACCCTGGACCTGTGGCTCCCAAGGACAGCCTCTCATCACACTGAGCTAACTGCTGGATAATACTACACAGCTTTTTTGTGCTATTTGATGTAAGTGTGGAAAGCAAAGTGTCACAGTAAAGAAAGACCGCTGGGACACGCCTACTCTAGGTGTTGGTGATTTGAACACCGCATGTCGGGTTTGAACCGGCACACTTCTACTAGGTATACTACGGATATCATCTGACTTATCCGTTGGGCCACCGAGGCACACAAACATGGTGAATTTCTGGGCTGCTTTAAAGTTGTCCTTCTGGAAATCAGTGTGCAAAGCAAAGTGTCACAGTTATGACTAATGTGGGATTTGAACACTGGACCTGTGGCTCCCAAGGACAGCCTCTCATCACACTGAGCTAACTGCTGGATACTACTACAAAGCTTTTTTGTGCTATTTGATGTAAGTGTGGAAAGCAAAGTGTCACAGTAAAGAAAGACCGCTGGGACAGGCCTACTCTAGGTGTTGGTGATTTGAACACAGCATGTCAGGTTTGAACCAGCACACTTCTACTAGGTATACTACGGATATCATCTGACTTATCCGTTGGGCCACCGAGGCACACAAACATGGTGAATTTCTGGGCTGCTTTAAAGTTGTCCTGCTGGAAATCAGTGTGCAAAGCAAAGTGTCACAATTATGACTAATGTGGGATTTGAACACTGGACCTGTGGCTCCCAAGGACAGCCTCTCATCACACTGAGCTAACTGCTGGATACTACTACACAGCTTTTTTGTGCTATTTGATGTAAGTGTGGAAAGCAAAGTGTCACAGTAAATAAAGACCGCTGGGACACGCCTACTCTAGGTGTTGGTGATTTGAACACCGCATGTCAGGTTTGAACCGGCACACTTCTACTAGGTATACTACGGATATCATCTGACTTATCCGTTGGGCCACCGAGGCACACAAACATGGTGAATTTCTGGGCTGCTTTAAAGTTGTCCTTCTGGAAATCAGTGTGCAAAGCAAAGTGTCACATTTATGACTAATGTTGGATTTGAACACTGGACCTGTGGCTCCCAAGGACAGCCTCTCATCACACTGAGCTAACTGCTGAATACTACTACACAGCTTTTTTGTGCTATTTGATGTAAGTGTGGAAAGCAAAGTGTCACAGTAAAGAAAGACCGCTGGGACACGCCTACTTTAGGTGTTGGTGTTTTGAACACCGCATGTCGTATGTCGGGTTTGAACCGGCACACTTCTACTAGGTATACTACGGATATCATCTGACTTATCCGTTGGGCCACTGAGGCACACAAACATGGTGAATTTCTGGGCTGCTTTAAAGTTGTCCTTCTGGAAATCAGTGTGCAAAGCAAAGTGTCACAGTTATGACTAATGTGGGATTTGAACCCTGGACCTGTGGCTCCCAAGGACAGCCTCTCATCACACTGAGCTAACTGCTGGATACTACTACACAGCTTTTTTGTGCTATTTGATGTAAGTGTGGAAAGCAAAGTGCTTTTTTGTTTGTTTGCTTGTAAGTGACAAATCCAGAATGTATTTTTCAATGTATTGTTAGTTCTTAAACAAAAACTCATACAGTTCATCCCACAGTGACATCAGCTTGAGAGTCATACGGTTGTCTGTACCTCATTTCAACTGCCGAATCACAGGTTTGAACCAGGAACCTTCAGATCTACAGTCTAACTCTCTCCCAACTGAGCTAGTACAGCTAGTAAGTAACACATCCAGTATTTATTTTTACATTGACTGTTACTTGTTACTTCTTAAACAAAAAAACTCAAAGTTTTTCACCCAGTGAGATCAGCCTAAGAGTCATAGGATTTTCTGTACCTCATTTCAACTGCCGAAAGCCTGGATTGAACCAGGGACCTTTAGATCTTCAGTCTAATGCTCTACCAAATGCGCTAATTTGGCTTGTAAGTGTCACATCCAGAATATATTTTTCAATTGATTGTTAGTTCTTAAACAAATAAACTCATACAGTTTTCCCCCAGTGAGATCAGCCTGGGAGTCATATGGTTTTCTGTACCTCATTTGACCTGCTGAAAACCGGTTCCATTTGTACACTGTCAAAGTAACTAACTTAATACTATCAACATCTATCTATTCTATAGTCCCTCTACAACAGTGGTTCCCAAACCTTTTCTTGTCAAGGACCCCCACATTTACACTTTATTAACCTGTGGAACCGGAACCGGAACCTGAACCTGAACCTGAACCTTAACCTTAACCTTAACCTGAACCTGAACCTGAACCTAACCCTAACCCTAACCCTAACCCTAACCCTAACCCTAACCCTAACCCTAACCCTAACCCTAACCCTATCCCCATAAGAGAAGATTGTTACAGATCTAGCAGTGATCTAGAATGATCAATTATATTAATAAAACGTCAAAAACTGTGAAAATGAAGAAAATGAAGTTGAAGAATCACTATAAATCTAAAACAGGTCATAGTATTTCATCCAGTTATAAACAAGGAAGTGGTCCGGGTCTGCGACCATTTGATTGGACGAGACAATGTAAGGAGCCCTAGGATTGGCTGAAGGCAGACCGATCTGATTGGCCAAGGAATCTGTCAATCAGAATGATTGGCACGTCAAAAACTAGCAACTTCCTACTGAGTGTGTTGGGTTTGAACTAGCACAATTCTACAAGGTACTCTACAGATAACTTGTGATTTATCCGCTGGGCCACTTAGCGGCACACAGTTCAGCTGGAATTTCCAGGCCACTTGATGTCAGTGTGGAAAGGAAAACTTCACAGTAAATAGTTGAGTGTTTGGCTGATATTTTTTAATCCTCCAAATCATGAAGTACACATGTATGTCTTACAAACCCATGAACTATAGTATGTCTTTTTTTATCCTTCAAAATCATGAAAAACAACATATTATAGTAAGTCTTCCGAAACTATATACAGTTTTTGGTAACTCATTTCAACTGCCGAAACACAGGATTGAACTAGGGACGTTTAGATCTTCAGTCTAATGCTCTTCCAACTGAGCTATTTCGGCTTGTAAGTGACACATCCAGAATGTATTTTTCAATGCATTGTTAGTTCTTAAACATAAACACATAAAGTTCATCCCGCAGTGAGATCAGCTTGAGAGTCATACGGTTGTCTGTACCTCATTTATACTGCCGACTCACCATCTCCCGATCATGTGGCAGCGTTCTAACACACTGAGCCACTGGCTCCAGACAATGCACACTGCTTTTTTGTTTGTTTTCTTCTTCTGAAATTGGTCTTGAAAATAAAGATTTATTTGGGGTTTGAACTCACCATCTCCCAAACATGTGGACAGTGTTCTAACACACTGAGCCACTGGCTCCAGACAATTCACACTGCTTTTTTGTTTGTTTGCTTGTAAGTGACACATCCAGAATGTATTTTTCAATGTATTGTTAGTTCTTAAACAAAAACCCATACAGTTCATCCCACAGTGAGATCAGCTTGAGAGTCATACGGTTGTCTGTACCTCATTTCAACTGCCGAATCACAGGTTTGAACCAGGAACCTTCAGATCTACAGTCTAACTCTCTCCCAACTGAGCTATTACAGCTAGCAAGTAACACATCCAGTATTTATTTTTACATTGACTGTTACTTGTTACTTCTTAAACAAAAAAACTCAAAGTTTTTCACCCAGTGAGATCAGCCTAAGAGTCGTAGGATTTTCTGTACCTCATTTCAACTGCCGAAAGCCTGGATTGAACCAGGGACCTTTAGCTCTTCAGTCTAATGCTCTACCAAATGCGCTAATTTGGCTTGTAAGTGTCACATCCAGAATATATTTTTCAATTGATTGTTAGTTCTTAAACAAATAAACTCATACAGTTTTCCCCCAGTGAGATCAGCCTGGGAGTCATATGGTTTTCTGTACCTCATTTGACCTGCTGAAAACCGGTTCCATTTGTACAGTGTCAAAGTAACTAACTTAATACTATCAACATCTATCTATTCTATAGTCCCTCTACAACAGTGGTTCCCAAACCTTTTCTTGTCAAGGACCCCCACATTTACACTTTATTAACCTGTGGAACCGGAACCTGAACCTAACCCTAACCCTAACCCTAACCCTAACCCTAACCCTAACCCTAACCCTAACCCTAACCCTAACCCTAACCCCATAAGAGAACATTGTTACAGATCTAGCAGTGATCTAGAATGATCAATTATATTAATAAAACGTCAAAAACTGTGAAAATGAAGAAAATGAAGTTGAAGAATCACTATAAATCTAAAACAGGTCATAGTATTTCATCCAGTTATAAACAAGGAAGTGGTCCGGGTCTGCGACCATTTGATTGGACGAGACAATGTAAGGAGCCCTAGGATTGGCTGAAGGCAGACCGATCTGATTGGCCAAGGAATCTGTCAATCAGAATGATTGGCACGTCAAAAACTAGCACCTTCCTACTGAGTGTGTTGGGTTTGAACTAGCACAATTCTACAAGGTAGCCTACTCTACAGATAACTTGTGATTTATCCGCTGGGCCACTTAGCGGCACACAGTTCAGCTGGAATTTCCAGGCCACTTGATGTCAGTGTGGAAAGGAAAACTTCACAGTAAATAGTTGAGTGTTTGGCTGATATTTTTTAATCCTCCAAATCATGAAGTACACATGTATGTCTTACAAACCCATGAACTATAGTATGTCTTTTTTTATCCTTCAAAATCATGAAAAACAACATATTATAGTAAGTCTTCCGAAACTATATACAGTTTTTGGTAACTCATTTCAACTGCCGAAACACAGGATTGAACTAGGGACGTTAAGATCTTCAGTCTAATGCTCTTCCAACTGAGCTATTTCGGCTTGTAAGTGACACATCCAGAATGTATTTTTCAATGCATTGTTAGTTCTTAAACAAACACATAAAGTTCATCCCGCAGTGAGATCAGCTTGAGAGTCATACGGTTGTCTGTACCTCATTTATACTGCCGACTCGCCATCTCCCGATCATGTGGCAGCGTTCTAACACACTGAGCCACTGGCTCCAGACAATGCACACTGCTTTTTTGTTTGTTTTCTTCTTCTGAAATTGGTCTTGAAAATAAAGATTTATTTGGGGTTTGAACTCACCATCTCCCAAACATGTGGACAGTGTTCTAACACACTGAGCCACTGGCTCCAGACAATTCACACTGCTTTTTTGTTTGTTTGCTTGTAAGTGACACATCCAGAATGTATTTTTCAATGTATTGTTAGTTCTTAAACAAAAACCCATACAGTTCATCCCACAGTGAGATCAGCTTGAGAGTCATACGGTTGTCTGTACCTCATTTCAACTGCCGAATCACAGGTTTGAACCAGGAACCTTCAGATCTACAGTCTAACGCTCTCCCAACTGAGCTATTACAGCTTGCAAGTAACACATCCAGTATTTATTTTTTACATTGACTGTTACTTGTTACTTCTTAAACAAAAAAACTCAAAGTTTTTCACCCAGTGAGATCAGCCTAAGAGTCGTAGGATTTTCTGTACCTCATTTCAACTGCCGAAAGCCTGGATTGAACCAGGGACCTTTAGATCTTCAGTCTAATGCTCTACCAAATGCGCTAATTTGGCTTGTAAGTGTCACATCCAGAATATATTTTTCAATTGATTGTTAGTTCTTAAACAAATAAACTCATACAGTTTTCCCCCAGTGAGATCAGCCTGGGAGTCATATGGTTTTCTGTACCTCATTTGACCTGCTGAAAAACGGTTCCATTTGTACACTGTCAAAGTAACTAACTTAATACTATCAACATCTATCTATTCTATAGTCCCTCTACAACAGTGGTTCCCAAACCTTTTCTTGTCAAGGACCTCCACATTTACACTTTATTAACCTGTGGAACCTGAACCGGAACCTGAACCTGAACCTGAACCTAACCCTAACCCTAACCCTAACCCTAACCCCATAAGAGAAGATTGTTACAGATCTAGCAGTGATCTAGAATGATCAATTATATTAATAAAACGTCAAAAACTGTGAAAATGAAGAAAATGAAGTTGAAGAATCACTATAAATCTAAAACAGGTCAGAGTATTTCATCCAGTTATAAACAAGGAAGTGGTCCGGGTCTGCGACCATTTGATTGGACGAGACAATGTAAGGAGCCCTAGGATTGGCTGAAGGCAGACCGATCTGATTGGCCAAGGAATCTGTCAATCAGAATGATTGGCACGTCAAAAACTAGCACCTTCCTACTGAGTGTGTTGGGTTTGAACTAGCACAATTCTACAAGGTACTCTACAGATAACTTGTGATTTATCCGCTGGGCCACTTAGCAGCACACAGTTCAGCTGGAATTTCCAGGCCACTTGATGTCAGTGTGGAAAGGAAAACTTCACAGTAAATAGTTGAGTGTTTGGCTGATATTTTTTAATCCTCCAAATCATGAAGTACACATGTATGTCTTACAAACCCATGAACTATAGTATGTCTTTTTTTATCCTTCAAAATCATGAAAAACAACATATTATAGTAAGTCTTCCGAAACTATATACAGTTTTTGGTAACTCATTTCAACTGCCGAAAAACAGGATTGAACTAGGGACATTTAGATCTTCAGTCTAATGCTCTTCCAACTGAGCTATTTCGGCTTGTAAGTGACACATCCAGAATGTATTTTTCAATGCATTGTTAGTTCTTAAACATAAACACATAAAGTTCATCCCGCAGTGAGATCAGCTTGAGAGTCATACGCTTGTCTGTACCTCATTTATACTGCCGACTCACCATCTCCCGATCATGTGGCAGCGTTCTAACACACTGAGCCACTGGCTCCAGACAATGCACACTGCTTTTTTGTTTGTTTTCTTCTTCTGAAATTGGTCTTGAAAATAAAGATTTATTTGGGGTTTGAACTCACCATCTCCCAAACATGTGGACAGTGTTCTAACACACTGAGCCACTGGCTCCAGACAATTCACACTGCTTTTTTGTTTGTTTGCTTGTAAGTGACACATCCAGAATGTATTTTTCAATGTATTGTTAGTTCTTAAACAAAAAACCATACAGTTCATCCCACAGTGAGATCAGCTTGAGAGTCATACGGTTGTCTGTACCTCATTTCAACTGCCGAATCACAGGTTTGAACCAGGAACCTTCAGATCTACAGTCTAACGCTCTCCCAACTGAGCTATTAAAGCTTGCAAGTAACACATCCAGTATTTATTTTTTACATTGACTGTTACTTGTTACTTCTTAAACAAAAAAACTCAAAGTTTTTCACCCAGTGAGATCAGCCTAAGAGTCGTAGGATTTTCTGTACCTCATTTCAACTGCCGAAAGCCTGGATTGAACCAGGGACCTTTAGATCTTCAGTCTAATGCTCTACCAAATGCGCTAATTTGGCTTGTAAGTGTCACATCCAGAATATATTTTTCAATTGATTGTTAGTTCTTAAACAAATAAACTCATACAGTTTTCCCCCAGTGAGATCAGCCTGGGAGTCATATGGTTTTCTGTACCTCATTTGACCTGCTGAAAACCGGTTCCATTTGTACACTGTCAAAGTAACTAACTTAATACTATCAACATCTATCTATTCTATAGTCCCTCTACAACAGTGGTTCCCAAACCTTTTCTTGTCAAGGACCCCCACATTTACACTTTATTAACCTGTGGAACCGGAACCGGAACCTGAACCTAACCCTAACCCTAACCCTAACCCCATAAGAGAAGATTGTTACAGATCTAGCAGTGATCTAGAATGATCAATTATATTAATAAAACTTCAAAAACTGTGAAAATGAAGAAAATGAAGTTGAAGAATCACTATAAATCTAAAACAGGTCAGAGTATTTCATCCAGTTATAAACAAGGAAGTGGTCCGGGTCTGCGACCATTTGATTGGACGAGACAATGTAAGGAGCCCTAGGATTGGCTGAAGGCAGACCGATCTGATTGGCCAAGGAATCTGTCAATCAGAATGATTGGCACGTCAAAAACCAGCACCTTCCTACTGAGTGTGTTGGGTTTGAACTAGCACAATTCTACAAGGTACTCTACCGATAACTTGTGACTTATCCGCTGGGCCACTTAGCTGCACACAGTTCAGCTGGAATTTCCAGGCCACTTGATGTCAGTGTGGAAAGGAAAACTTTACAGTAAATAGTTGAGTGTTTGGCTGATATTTTTTAATCCTCCAAATCATGAAGTACACATGTATGTCTTCCAAACCCATGAACTATAGTATGTCTTTTTTTATCCTTCAAAATCATGAAAAACAACATATTATAGTAAGTCTTCCGAAACTATATACAGTTTTTGGTAACTAATTTCAACTGCCGAAACACAGGATTGAACTAGGGACGTTTAGATCTTCAGTCTAATGCTCTTCCAACTGAGCTATTACGGCTTGTAAGTGACACATCCAGAATGTATTTTTCAATGCATTGTTAGTTCTTAAACATAAACACATACAGTTCATCCCGCAGTGAGATCAGCTTGAGAGTCTTACGGTTGTCTGTACCTCATTTCTACTGCCGACTCACCATCTCCCGATCATGTGGCAGCGTTCTAACACACTGAGCCACTGGCTCCAGACAATGCACACTGCTTTTTTGTTTGTTTTCTTCTTCTGAAATTGGTCTTGAAAATAAAGATTTATTTGGGGTTTGAACTCACCATCTCCCATGTGGACAGTGTTCTAACACACTGAGCCACTGGCTCCAAACAATTCACACTGCTTTTTTGTTTGTTTGCTTGTAAGTGACACATCCAGAATGTATTTTTCAATGTATTGTTAGTTCTTAAACAAAAACCCATACAGTTCATCCCACAGTGAGATCAGCTTGAGAGTCATACGGTTGTCTGTACCTCATTTCAACTGCCGAATCACAGGTTTGAACCAGGAACCTTCAGATCTACAGTCTAACGCTCTCCCAACTGAGCTATTACAGCTTGCAAGTAACACATCCAGTATTCATTTTTACATTGACTGTTACTTGTTACTTCTTAAAAAAAAAACTCAAAGTATTTCACCCAGTGAGATCAGCCTAAGAGTCGTAGGATTTTCTGTACCTCATTTCAACTGCCAAAGCCTGGATTGAACCAGGGACCTTTAGATCTTCAGTCTAATGCTCTACCAAATGCGCTAATTTGGCTTGTAAGTGTCACATCCAGAATATATTTTTCAATTGATTGTTAGTTCTTAAACAAATAAACTCATACAGTTTTCCCCCAGTGAGATCAGCCTGGGAGTCATATGGTTTTCTGTACCTCATTTGACCTGCTGAAAACCGGTTCCATTTGTACACTGTCAAAGTAACTAACTTAATACTATCAACATCTATAGTCCCTCTACAACAGTGGTTCCCAAACCTTTTCTTGTCAAGGACCCCCACATTTACACTTTATTAACCTGTGGAACCTGAACCTGAACCTGAACCTGAACCTGAACCTGAACCTGAACCTGAACCTGAACCTGAACCTGAACCTGAACCTGAACCTGAACCTGAACCTGAACCTGAACCTGAACCTGAACCTGAACCTGAACCTGAACCCATAAGAGAAGATTGTTACAGATCTAGCAGTGATCTAGAATGATCAATTATATTAATAAAACGTCAAAAACTGTGAAAATGAAGAAAATGAAGTTGAAGAATCACTATAAATCTAAAACAGGTCAGAGTATTTCATCCAGTTATAAACAAGGAAGTGGTCCGGGTCTGCGACCATTTGATTGGACGAGACAATGTAAGGAGCCCTAGGATTGGCTGAAGGCAGACCGATCTGATTGGCCAAGGAATCTGTCAATCAGAATGATTGGCACGTCAAAAACCAGCACCTTCCTACTGAGTGTGTTGGGTTTGAACTAGAACAATTCTACAAGGTACTCTACAGATAACTTGAGACTTATCCGCTGGGCCACTTAGCGGCACACAGTTCAGCTGGAATTTCCAGGCCACTTGATGTCAGTGTGGAAAGGAAAACTTCACAGTAAATTGAGTGGGGTTTGAACCTTCAATCTCCAGACAATGACGACAGCACCCTAACTCAGTTACCTATTGCTATCTGCAACAACAGTCTTCCTTTGCCTGTGAGTTAGAGTTTGGAGTTGGATTTTGTCTGATATTTTTTAATCCTCCAAATCATGAAGTACACATGTATGTCTTCCAAACCCATGAACTATAGTATGTCTTTTTTTATCCTTCAAAATCATGAAAAACAACATATTATAGTAAGTCTTCCGAAACTATATACAGTTTTCTGTAACTCATTTCAACTGCCGAAACCGAGGATTGAACTAGGGACCTTTAGATCTTCAGTCTAATGCTCTACCAACTGCGCTAATTTGGCTTGTAAGTGTCATATCCAGAATATATTTTTCAATTGATTGTTAGTTCTTAATCAAAAACTCATACAGTTTTCCCCCAGTGAGATCAGCCTGGGAGTCATACGGTTTTCTGTACCTCATTTGACCTGCTGAAAACTTGTTCCATTTGTACACTGTCAAAGTCACTAACTTATCATCTAGTATAGACCCTCTACAACAGTGCTTCCCAAACCTTTTCTTGTCAAGGACCCCCGAATTTACACTTTATTAGCCCGTGGAACCTAACCCTAACCCTAACCCGGCTATAATCCATGGTCAAAAACGATGAAAAACGAGGATTTGAAAAAAAGACAAAATCACTTCTAGACCTTGGGCTATAGTGATTTTCGTCCTCAAAAATGATGAAAAACGGCATGCTACAGTTCCCTAACCCTAACCCTTGATCGTAAGAGATAGTAATGTAGGACTCTACAGATCGAGTGCTATCCAGTCATAAAGTTTGAACACTTGAAGAAACTACTACAGAAAACTGGAAACACCGCCAATGTGGCGCACTGCATCCTATCTGTAGGAATGAACAATCGACAGCAGGTGACAACAGAAACAGGACGGAAGACAATGAGGGTGGACACAAGTGTGGCCTGATAATTTGCCCAGCTGGTACCCACTTAAGGCCCAATCAGATCCCAGTTCAAACCCATATAGGCAAACACAGTTGGCACACATGGTTCTGAAATAAAATGGCCTATTTGGAAAAAAAACGAGTTAGAAACCCACATGGGCTAACATGGGTGGGCCCTTTGTGAATACTGGGTGCACGGCCCACTTGGAACCCAAGCCCATAGCCCATGTCAAAACCAAATTGGGCCCAGGTGGACATGTTAGCTGGGATGGCTCAAATGGCTCTAACACTCACTCAAAATTAATATTGGAAGAGTCTTTCTCTGAGCTTCTACCGCAGCAACTTAACTGATCCACAACAGACCGATATATTACGACAGACTGATAACGAGAACTAATTGATTTTCCAATCAAATGGGGGCGTTAAATGGCATATTTTATTACCAGGAAGCAAATTGGTTATCTGAAGCATATCTTATTACCTTGACAACCAGTAGGATATACAGTAGGTTCTCCATGTGGGCCTTGTATTCTCATGTTCACAACAACAGCACACGTACATTGTAGGTAATTAGCTCTCCTGCATGTATACAGAATCACTTAGGCATTTTCAAGCCTCCTGAAAACAGCAGCATTTAGCCCTGCAAATGCCACCAGTCTGCAGCTACTGTAATCACGTCCAAACAATTAACAGTTGGAAGAAAGAAAGAGTATACACGTTCTGTAATGGATTTTGGTTTTGGCAACCAGTGTTTCCCATAATCACCTGACAAATTAATTCTAAATTAAACATAAACTGAACTCAGTTCACTTGTGCTTGGGAAAAAAAAAAAAAAAAAAAAAAAAAGCTCCACATCTGCCCTTTCATTGTCAACCACTAATTCAAAATATTTGTTTAAATAGCGTGTCGCAATCTTTTAATTTAGTTTACGTCAATAATGACATGGCGAAATGTATAGTTACCGGTAATTCCATGCAATGTTCTCTTTAAACAATGTCTATAGGGGCCTGGGCCGTGGCTCAGTGGTCCAGGCACAATGTCTAGAAGACTCTAGAGCGTCGCAGCCTCGTCCCGCCCCCCTTTCAGAATGACGAGGGCGCCCGAAGAGAATTCCCCATACATTTCCCCCCCCATAGACGTTTCAAAAAGTATTTATTTAACCCATTCTGAACGGGCACCCATTTTGGTGTCAGCATCATGTTATGCTTTAGCTATTGAAAAATAGCAGATCTACAAGCTCATATCGCGCCACCGAGTGGCGCGATACGAGCTTGTAGGTCTGCTATTTTTGAAAAGTCAAAGACATTTTTTTAATCTGATCTCAGGTCAGAATGGGTTAATAATGACACTGTCGGGATGTTATAGACATTTTTAGAATCTGATCTCAGGTCAGAATGGGTTAAGGACCTGTAAGCCTCGGACAAAGCCAACAGCTGAGTTCACGAATCATGACAATGATCTTTGTTGGGCCCAAAACTAATCGTTTATCATCATGATTTGTCAACTCGTTCGGCTGTCGGCTTAATTTGTCCGAGGCTTTATAAAGGTCTTTAAATAAATTTGTTTATCGAAACGTCTATGGAAAAAAATGAATGGGAAATTATCTT
>NC_139708.1:45170084-45297267 GCF_964188405.1 Protomyctophum parallelum
CTGTTTCTGTAGCGTGAGGCAGCTTGATGTACAAGTACACCCCCTGGACATGACGCTAGTATGTCGCAGGGACTTACCCCCAATCCAACCCTTGATGCTGAGTGTCAAGCAGGGAGGCACTGGGTCCCATTGTCTTTGGTATGACCCGGCCGGGGATCGAACCCCGACCTCCCAGTCTCAGGGCGGACACTAACCACAAGGCCACTGAGCTGGGGGACAGGGGGACCGATTCCCTAGCCTGGCTAATAAGCCAGACCGAATCAGCCGTTGCCCGCGACAGTGTTGTGTGATATTAGTCTGGCTCATTAGCCAGGCTACCGATTCCCTGCTGCCCTGAATCTGACCAGTCCTCTGAACAGTATCAATCCACTGCTTAGCTGTCATCAAGAGCAAACAAATCTGTGAAGATGGCCAATTCCCCACAGCAGCTGGCATTAAATCAGTCTCATGACTTTGACACAGGCAGGCAGGTGTATGGCAATCAACAGTCCTCAGTCTCCACCTCTCACAAACTCTCCCCACATCACTCAGAACACAGGAAACAAGAGATAATAATACCAAATACAAGCCTAAGTACAAAATCACCTAACTACAGAAATACTACTTTTAACAGTCGACTCGAGATGATGTTAACTATGTTGCTGGGTCGACTCGAGTCGAGATGATGGTCATCGTTACATTATGACGTCATCTGCATTCTGGCTCAGTCATCAGTCAGTTAGTTCTTTTCTGTTGACTCGATGGAAATATCTCCTAATGATCCTAGTCTAGAATAACTTAAAGGGCGAATAACATGCATTTTAAAACTGCTTTTAATATTTAATAATCATATTGTCTATGTCCCTCAAAGTTATTTCTAATGGTTTGAGCCTCAATCACCACTCTGATATAACCAGGCCTTGTCATTTCTTTCTGGACTTTGAAAGCAGTTTTAGCTGCAGTACCACAATGTCCTGAGGTGGGGGGGGGGGGGGGGGTGCTGATATGCAGATTTTTTAATATTTGAGTCATTATAATACTGATGCTAGATAAAACCAGGCTTGTTTCCATTCCATGCCAGCTTGGAAAATCAACAATGGTGGACATTGTAAACAAAGTGGAAATGCAAATTTGGAACTGAAGACTGAAGAAAAGGAGGAATTATACAAAGTAGGGTGACATTGATGACATCACGATGAGGCCAAAATCAGTCGAGCTGTTCCTGAGAGCAATTTCCATTAAAACACCCATATGACATGAAAGCCTGATTGTTCAAAATTGGTTATTTGTGGGGATAGAAAACACATATGGGAGCCCCAGAAACACAAAAGAAATTGAAAAAGTTGAACTTTATGTTATAGGTCCTTTAAAGGTGTAGGGAAACGGAAATGGTGGACATTTTATTTTGAAGTTTCAGCCTGAAACGTTGGCTTTTATCGATGTGAATCTCTACACGTCATCACGCAAGCATGTTTTCGTTTTCAGTAAGTATAATTTAAAAAAAAATGTTAGGACTTTTGATATAAAAACACACAGAAATGAGAATTTGCCCATTTTTTGGCATCCATTGTTAGGTATGCCCAAATCCATAATATGATGACCACGGATATGGTCTAAAAGTGTGAAAAACGTATTTTTCATTTCACTACGACTACGCCTTTAACTATTTTGGGGCGGGAACCCCTTTTGGTGTTAGTACTATGTTATGCTTTAGCTATTGAAAAATAGCAGATCTACAAGCTCATAGCGCGCCACCGAGTGGCGCGCTACGAGCTTGTAGATCTGCTATTTTTCAAAAATCGAAGAACGACTGACATAGAAACATGGCTTTTTCAGAAAACCGTCAGGACGTAGAAGACATTTTTAGAATCTGATCTCAGGTCAGAATGGGTCAACTATTTTTGCTGGGTGGTAGCATATAAGCACACCTAACATGTGCCAGCTGTTAATAATAATAATATTATATAATAATAATAATAATAATAATATTCTCTCTCCCTCTACAAGCCCCGGTTTAATTTCCCGGTTATCAGGGAGGTGGGGGCTGTTGTTGTGAGTACGGTGATCGTTAGCTCATACCCCTTACCTGCATTGAGTTCACAACAACACAGCCTTGTGAAACAGAGGTGAAGCAATAAGCCTCTTCCTTTCGTCAGGTTAGGAATATTTTGTACCAGGACATTTTTGACATCTGGTTCGTGTTCTCCTTCCGCTCAATTAGCTACCTCTCTAACCCCGAACTAACGACTGCTTTAGGAGTCAACATCATTTCTATTAATATCTTCTTCACCTCACTTCTCTCACAAGGCGCTCCCTTTCTCTTTCTGCTCACCTTTTACAGTACAGTGCCACGGCCCAGTGGACCTAAAGGAAAGTTCTGCTCCTCTTTCCCTCCCTGGCCCAGAACCTTCTAAAACCATCCTGACCGGACCGGACCTGCTGACCAATATGAATGAAATGGCGGCAGTGATTTGGCTGTCTGTCAGCGCCGTGGAAGTGGAGATAGCGGTGAGGGACTTGGTAGTGTCGGCAGGCAACCAGTGGCGTTCACAGACATTTAGAGGGGCAGGTGCTCAAGTGAAAAAAAAGGGCAGCTTGTGCAGCGCATTTTGGTGCTTTAGCTATTGAAAAATAGCAGATCTACAAGCTCATAGCGCGCCACCGAGTGGCGCGCTACGAGCTTGTAGGTCTGCTATTTTATTTATTTATCGAAGAACCACTGACATAGAAACATATAGCTTTACATTGTGGGGGCCTAAATAATATAGTAGAAGCGTTTTTTATCAATATTTGATCAATGTCACCATGGTCCACATACTACAAATTAAGAAAAATGTCTTCTTTTTTTTAAGAGCACATTGCCAAAAAGGGCAGGGGGTGCTCTAGCACCCCCTAGTGTCTATCTGTGCACGCCACTGCAGGCAACCTTTTTCTAGCACAACACAAAGTCACAAGCTCGAAATCACAATCAGTGTGATTTGGAAGTGAAGTGGACAATACAGGCCAATACTTTCCCCCTTCCTTTTGGCTGCTGTACCTTTCCCTTTGCTCACTGCAGTTTGAGTATTTAGACTATACATTTAAGCTTCTATTATTTTTATATGACTTTTAAACTATACGGGTATTTCGCCCCCGGATAGAGAATTTTTCACAGTCCCCAAGTTATTCGCAGCGGTCATATTAGCCAAGAACAGTTCAATGAAGTGCATACATATCTAAGCCAGGTCCTGGAGTATAAAACATATCTTATAGCCAGGTCCTGGAGTATAAGACAAATGTGTTTTCATTGTGACAACAATAAATAAGAACTTAAAGGATACCTTGTTATTGTACATTGATGTCAGTC
Organism: Protomyctophum parallelum; assembly: GCF_964188405.1. NCBI lineage: Eukaryota > Metazoa > Chordata > Actinopteri > Myctophiformes > Myctophidae > Protomyctophum > Protomyctophum parallelum. Next base: position 45,173,410 of record NC_139708.1, read on the forward strand.
TGAACACAATTGATTCGTCATTCAACTAAACACGCTCTGACAACTTGGTCAGCTTTTGGGAATTCTCAAGTGGGCCAATAAACGGATCCTGAAAAGGTTGAGAACCACTGTTTTACATAAAAGAAAAGACTTGCCTATAGTTGGATAAAGGAAAGAAGAATAGGAGAAAGTATGCGTCACTGACACTGCAGCTATATCCGTTGGGGGAGTATAATAACCCATTCTGACCTGAGATCAGATTCAAAAAAATGTCAGTCGTTCTTCGATTTTTCAAAAATAGCAGACCTACAAGCTCGTAGCGCGCCACTCGGTGGCGCGCTATGAGCTTGTAGATCTGCTATTTTTCAATAGCTAAAGCATAACATGATGCCAACACCAAAATGGGTGCCCGCCTGCCCGGTCAGAATGGGATAATATGCATGCTATGAATTATGCACATATGGACTTTTGTTAGCCTATGTTAATTTGCAGGGTGACAATATTTAATAGCTTACATCACATTGGATTTAATTTCCCAGAGTTTCATCATCATAACGCGTGTAGCCTGCAGCCAGACGATTACAACCCAACTAGCACATGATTGATTTGGTTATCCCATTCTGACCTGAGATCAGATTCTAAAAATGTCTGTTTGAAAATGACAGTTTTCTGAAAAAGCTATATGTTTCTGTGTCAGTCGTTCTTCGATTTTTCAAAAATAGCAATAGCAATAGCCACTCGGTGGTGCGCTACGAGCTTGTAGATCTGCTATTTTTCAGTAGCTAAAGCATAACATAATGCTAACACCAAAAGAGGTTCCCTCCTAAAATGGGTTAAATGGTTACCATCCAGGCACTCTATAGCCTACCCCTGAGCCACCGCCGCCCCACTAAAACTAAACATGTCCTTTATGCTCACTCTGTGCTGTTGTGTCTTCATTCTTATATAGGAGACTTTGGCACCATGCGGGTCCTGCAGTATTTCAATGCAAGTCCCTTTTTGTTTCTTTGTGTTTGTTTGCGAGGCATACAGTGTGTGTGTGTGTGTGTGTGTGTGTGTGTGTGTGTGTGTGTGTGTGTGTGTGTGTGTGTGTGTGTGTGTGTGTGTGTGTGTGTGTGTTCCACACAACACTGTCAGCATTTCTTTATATCATTCCTTATCTCTACATATACAGCTTGAAGTACACATGCTGTATTACCAATTGTGTGTGTGTGCGTGCCTGCATAATGTGCGTGTGACATGTGTGCGTGTGTGTGTGTGTGTGTGTGTGTGTGTGTGTGTGTGTGTGTGTGTGTGTGTGTGTGTGCGTGCGCGCGTGTGTGTGTGTGTGTGTGTGTGCGTGTGTGCATCTAATCTCAGCAGGTGTCCATCACTGACCTTGAAACATCAAACAGTATGAAATAGTTGTACAGTATGATACAACTAATTCATACTGTATATAGGCTCTACTCTGGTTACTGTACATCCTCCATCACTCTCTTGATCTTGTCTAATTCCTCCCCCCCCCCCCCCCCCCCCCCCCGGATCATTCACTAGCAGAGAAGATGAGATGCAATGTGAAAACAGTGTGGAAGAAATGTGAAATGTGTGTGCGTGTGCGTGTGCGTGTGTGTGTGTGTGTGTGTGTGTGTGTGTGTGTGTGTGTGTGTGTGTGTGTGTGTGTGTGTGTGTGTGTGTGTGTGCGCGTGTGCGTGTGGAGACTTAGTGGTAGAAGGGTGTTTTTTTTTGGTACGCATAAGAACTTGGAAGGCAGGAAAATAAACGTGCCGTACCCACCATTTGTCTAGCAAAGGTACAGTCCGATTGGATATTAACGGGAACCCCTTTTGGTGTCAGCATCGTGTTATGCTTTGGCTATTGAAAAATAGCAGACCTACAAGCTCGTAGCGCGCCACTCGGTGGCGCGCTACGAGCTTGTAGGTCTGCTATTTTTGAAAAATCGAAGAGCGACTGACATGATAGAAACATAGCTTTTTCAGAAAACTGTCAGGATGTAGCCTAGAAGACATTTTTAAATCTGATCTCAGGTCAGAATGGGATAAGTTATGTAAGCTCCGGGTTTAGATAGCGCTGTGCCTGCGGTCATTGGCCACCAGTTCAATGATTTCGTTGTGAGGTTATCATGAAACTGTATCTCACTTCCAGTATTAAAAGGGCTGGCGTTATAAGCTGATGTTTCTGCCAAACACTCCCTTTTGGTCAAAAAAAAAAAAAAAAAAAAAAACCTGAATACGGTGTGTTTATTTTAAATGACCAATAAACTTGAACTTGAAACTTGACAGCTGTTTCAGCTGGACCCTGGGGGCAAAACCCTCCTCACGCTGTGTTACATTGCTGATTTTAGGCAGCACGTGTGTGCCATGCACGTGCGTATACGTGCGTGCGTGCACGTGCGTGTGACAGTGTGTGTGTGTGTGTGTGTGTGTGTGTGTGTGTGTGCGCACGCACGGGTGTGCGTACGTGACTGACTGTGTGTGCGTGCGTGCGTGTGTGTTGCAGTGGCTTATGAAAGATTATCCTGAGACGGTGTGTGTATATGCTATTATCACGTTTCACTCGGAACACTTCAATCATAGATTGAACCATTTATTGCAACACATGGAATACAGGTGATGACTATCCAGTTAAGCTCTATAATGATATTACACAGTACTACTACCAGATATACAGTAGGTGCACACACAGCCGTCAAATAATGACAGACGAGACAGTCTCAGACGACAACTAATGAATCAGCGATGACTATAGTGGACTACTAACTAAATGGTAAATGGTGCATTTATATAGCGCCTTTATCCAAGGCGCTTTACATAGATTGTGCATTACATTCACACATTCATTCACCGCTTGCAGCGGAAGCCATGCAAGGTACCAACCAGCACATCGGGAGCAATTTGGGGTTCAGTGTCGTCTTGCCCATGGACACTTCGACATGTAGACAGGAGGAGCCGGGATTCAAACCGCCGACCCACGGATCATTGGACGACCTGCTCTACCTCCTGAGCCACAGTCGCCCCGCATTACTAAATACTAACTAACTAACTAACTAACTAACTAACTAAATCAGGCTCTCTCAATCCTAGCTCTGGTCCATAGCCCTAATGCCGTGGCATTAGAGCTATGGACCATCTCTCAGGTCTGTCAGCCCATTTTGACGATGTTTTTTTTACTTTAACTGTATCCCCAATAGGATATAGGACATAGCAGTGGGCGTGGTTTTCTTGCCTTTTTTTTTTTTCCCCCATAGAGATTTACAAAAATATTGTATATCAATTATAGTAAGCTTATAGAATCAAGCCATCCAGGATCCTGGACATAAAACCTTTTCCAGCCCGGAATAAGGGCTGAAAAGGGAGTATATGTGCTGGGTGAGCAACTCCATGCAAGTGGATGGGAAGGGATTTCTAAAAATGTCTTCTATATCCTGACAGTTTTCTGAAAAAGCTATGTTTCTATGTCAGTCGTTCAAAAATAGCAGACCTACAAGCTCGCTATCTAGACAACTTGAGGTCCAGTTTACTGAAGTCACATCTTTTATAGTTTCCAAATAAGAGACGATGTTCTATATTTCAAGGGAGTTGTGAATGAATGAAAACCAGGCTTTATTCCGCCGTGTGGGAAGGCCTTGTGGCGTGGGGTTATGTTTATGGTACTGTAAACAAGGCCTGGTGGCGTGGGGTTATGTTTATGGTACTGTAAACCAGGCCTGGTGGCGTGGGGTTATGTTTATGGTTACTGTAAACCAGGCCTGGTGGCGTGGGGTTATGTTTATGGTTACTGTAAACCAGGCCTGGTGGCGTGGGGTTATGTTTATGGTTACTGTAAACCAGGCCTGGTGGCGTGGGGTTATGTTTATGGTTACTGTAAACCAGGCCTGGTGGCGTGAGGTTATGTTTATGGTTACTGTAAACCAGGCCTGGTGGCGTGAGGTTATGTGCATGGTTACTGTAAACCAGGCCTGGTGGCGTGGGGTTATGTTTATGGTTACTGTAAACCAGGCCTGGTGGCGTGGGGTTATGTTTATGGTTACTGTAAACCAGGCCTGGTGGCGTGGGGTTATGTTTATGGTACTGTAAACCAGGCCTGGTGGCGTGAGGTTATGTTTATGGTACTGTAAACCAGGCCTGGTGGCGTGGGGTTATGTGCATGGTTACTGTAAACCAGGCCTGGTGGCGTGGGGTTATGTTTATGGTTACTGTAAACCAGGCCTGGTGGCGTGGGGTTATGTTCATGGTTACTGTAAACCAGGCCTGGTGGCGTGGGGTTATGTTTATGGTTACTGTAAACCAGGCCTGGTGGCGTGGGGTTATGTTTATGGTTACTGTAAACCAGGCCTGGTGGCGTGGGGTTATGTTTATGGTACTGTAAACCAGGCCTGGTGGCGTGGGGTTATGTTCATGGTACTGTAAACCAGGCCTGGTGGCGTGGGGTTATGTTCATGGTTACTGTAAACCAGGCCTGGTGGCGTGGGGTTATGTGCATGGTTACTGTAAACAAAAGCTTAGCCATATTTAACCACACTGGAACCACACTGATGCTCTGCACACCAGCCTGAGGGAAATTACACACACGCACGCACACACACACACACACACACACACACACACACACACACACACACACACGCACTGCTACTTTGCTCCTGGCTGTTGCTCGTTATTCAGTGATGGGTAGAATAAATATAGTGAGAAAAAGAACAGAGAGATATGGTAGAGAGAGAGAGAGAGAGACAGAGAAAGAGAGAGACAGAGAAAGAGAAGACAGAGAGATGGATTATGACAGAAACCTCAGTATTGAAGTGTTTTTTGAAGTCCTTTGAAGCCACACCATTATGCAAGAATACATGTATGTATGTATGTATGTATGTATGTATGTACTGTATGTATCGGGCACCGAGGGTACGGCCATTTGAAAATAGCCGATCTACAAGCTCACAATGCGTTGCATCGCGACGCATTGCGAGCTTGTAGATCGGCTATTTTCAGATGATTTGTATACATTTTGAACTTGTGAAATGGGACATTCTGCACACCGAGTATACTTTCTACTTTTTAATACTTTAGTACATTTTGATACAAATACTTAAATACTTTTAGTAAATTTTGATGACTGCACTTTTACTTGTAACAGAGTAGCTCTACCGTACATTGCAGTATTGATAATTTTACTTAAGTAGCAAATGTGAGTACTTTTTCCCACCACTGTATGTATGTCAGTATGTACATACGTATACTGCACATTGTACAGTATGGATGTTGTTTTCAGACAGACACCTTGCATATCATTCTGTCCTATTTTATACAAATGTAGCTAAAATATCTGAATCTGACCCTGCTCGACTGACTGACTGACCCATGGTGATTATTTTCATTGCAGACCTGTTCTTTTGGGTGGTATATACTGTATATAGCGTTATGAGAAATGTTTTTACTGTTTTGGCAGATCGCACTTAAGGTTTTGGGAATCGGGTTATACCGTTTTAGGAAATGCACCCAAGTGTACAAATGCTCTGGAGAGTTATTGTACTCCATTATGCTTCATTATGTTGCCAACAGCACTTGGCAGTTCCTCTTACCTAGCAAAGTCACGAGGCTCTTTGTGACCAGGTCCCAAATGTTCCAAAATGAACACGTGATGGCTAAACTCAGGAAAAACAACCACTTGACTTACTTGACTTATTCCTGTAGGCATAGGGCCCCCATCGGACTCCGTTTTCAGCAGTTTTCTTCAGCTGGGCCCACGGTAGTCCGGTCAGTCTGCTTTTGGACACTTCCATTCCATCGCGTTTCGCATAAACCAAGGATTGTGATGTTATATATCTCTTCATTTCGCTGCTTTCATGTAGGGTTCTGACATTCCAGGTTCCTATGCTGGTTTTTGCCTTCGTCTTCAGTAGATTTCTCGGTGAGCTGGCTTCCCTTAGGCTTCCCTCAGGCTTTCACCATCACCAGTACACGTCACGGCTTCCCTTAGGCTTCCACCAGTACACGTCACGGCCTCGTTTTCAGAGGAATCTCTCCGACTAGGCTCTTTCTGGGGTAGTGTCCTTGTGGCTTCTGTAGCATATGTAGGTTTTATGAGTTGGGGTTGCTAAAGGTTGGGCTCCAAGTCAGGTCCTACAGTGTAGTGAAAGCTGCAGTCAGGTCTACTGTGTAGTGAAAGCTGCAGTCAGGTCTACTGTGTAGTGAAAGCTGCAGTCAGTCAGGTCTACAGTGTAGTGAAAGCTGCAGTCAGGTCTACTGTGTAGTGAAAGCTGCAGTCAGGTCTACAGTGTAGTGAAAGCTGCAGTCAGGTCTACTGTGTAGTGAAAGCTGCAGTCAGTCAGGTCTACTGTGTAGTGAAAGCTGCAGTCAGGTCTACTGTGTAGTGAAAGCTGCAGTCAGGTCTACTGTGTAGTGAAAGCTGCAGTCAGGTCTACTGTGTAGTGAAAGCTGCAGTCAGGTCTACTGTGTAGTGAAAGCTGCAGTCAGGTCTACTGTGTAGTGAAAGCTGCAGTCAGGTCTACTGTGTAGTGAAAGCTGCAGTCAGGTCTACTAGTGTGTAGTGAAAGCTGCAGTCAGGTCTACTAGTGTAGTGAAAGCTGCAGTCAGGTCTACTAGTGTGTAGTGAAAGCTGCAGTCAGGTCTACTGTGTAGTGAAAGCTGCAGTCAGGTCTACTAGTGTGTAGTGAAAGCTGCAGTCAGGTCCAAGCATTTCATAACAGCAGCTCGAGACAGAAAACCAACAAACCCACGACTTAAAGAAAGTGAAACACAGGCCTTTCCATAATAAGGACCCTGTCAGCTCCATAAGGACCCCGTCAGCTCCATAAGGACCCTGTCAGCTCTGCCCTGGTGTTGTCACCTGCAAGCACCAACAAGCAACACTGGCTTCTCTTTATCCTCACCTGTAGCATGTCTGGCTTTAAACAAGTGGGACAAACCACATCACACGATCAGTCAAAGTGGTGAACAAATAAATCAAACCTGGCTAACTATAAGGCCTATGAGTTATCTTACACATGTACGATTAATCATAACAGACTTTAATAACTTCAACTGATTCCACGGCGCAAATTAATTTAGAGTATAGAATATAAATGAGACAAAACCTAATACCACCATGAACAGACCCCCCTCCTCCTCTACAGTGCGTGGCCCATTCCAATCAACAGGATTAGAGTGCCAGCGCTGCAGAGCAGAGACAGGTGACCAACAAAACAATCTACATTCAGTGTCAATGAATAAACGTCTTTAAAACTGTTTCAATCGTTGTGTTAAATTAACTTAAAAATGTCACTGTACAAATGTATGAAACCTGCAACACAAATGCAATTAGTCATAGATATGACTCAGCTGATGGTGTGTGTGTGTGTGTGTGTGTGTGTGTGTGTGTGTGTGTGCGCGCGCTTGAATTATCCTCTTTCAATCTGCAAAGTGTTCGTGTCATAAAAATCCACCGTAGACATGTTATGAGCTACTTTATGTCAAGAAATTCCTTACAGTACAACATTAAAAAACCACACACCAACATGCACTAGGTATGTTGGTGTGTGGTTTTTTAATGTTGTACGGGTCACTGCAGTGTGCCTTTGTTGTATTGTATTGTTTTGTATTGTATTGTATTGTATGCTGCAGGGCGGGTCCTTGGGGTCCAAGACAAACTTCTTCCTTGGGAGACAAAATAAAGAAACCTTGAACCTTGAGGTGATTTTGCAAGGATTGCAAGTGTCAGAGTTTGGAAGCGCTCGTTATCAGTTTAACAACCTCCTTCTGCCTCCTGCATTATGTCACGTGCAAATGTAAACCAGGTGTTAAGTTAACGCAGGGGGACAGTGAGTGATATCCAACACATCCAAACTCCAACACAAAATAAATCACCTGCAAAGGAATTTCTTGAAAATCTATACGGTGGATTTTTATTAAACAAACTGCTACTACAGTGAGACCCAGAGTGGAGAAGTATGTCCCTCTGCCCTGTGAGCATTGGAACAGCAAGCAGCACTCTGAACTCAACTGGAGGTGTATCGCTAGGGTATAGTGTGTATATATATATATATACAGTATATAGTATAGGCCTATTAGCTGGTGTGACAGTGCACGTGTTAAGTGGTTACTGGCCTATGTCTCATTCACCCAGGGATCACGCTGGGGTGAGCCAACAACACAACGATATAGATGCTCCCCCCCCCCCCCCCCCCCACTGTACGGTGCCCTTTTTAATGTCCCTTGTTTTACTTTCATTGTTCACTGCATCTGGCCAGGGCTATTTTTAGGTCTCCTTTTATTGGTTTAGCAGCAGGCGCCTGCATTCTTGTATTGTATTTTATTCTGCTGGCCGGCCTTTTTTTTTTCCTTTTTTAATTATAGAGGTTTTAAATCTCTCTTCCTGTAACCAAGGGTTTTTTTATTGATTAAGTGAACTTTGGTCTGGTTGCTTGGGTGACATTGCTGGTCCTCCCCCCCCCCACCCCCTGAGGAAACAGAGCCCTAGAGTCAGACTCAATTTAATGAATGGTGAAGCTGGTTTTGGTCTGAATTAGAGGACCAAGGAACTAATTATCCATGAGAAAACGCGGATAATTTGCAAACAGCATGGTGGATGGAATTGAAGGCGTCGGGCAAAAAAACGAAAAAAAAAAAACGGAAACGCTTTGCGGACGCGTCAAGTTGCAGCCACGCAAGGTGCAGTAATCCTGGTCTCTAAACTGCCTCCCCCTGGCCAGCCGGGGCGCCTGATGGAGGGGAAAGGAACTGGTTGGAATAACGTGTTCCTTCCACGCGCTACGTCCAACCAGGGAAACTCCCCCCTGTCAGGTGTAAAGGAGCAACTTGGACACTCAGGCATGAAGGAAGCATGAGTTCAAGTCCGTTGCTCTCCCCTTGTCCCCCATATATGCATGGGGACTAGGTTGGTGGAGGGTGTGTAGAGCCCAGGATCACATTAGATGATTGACACAGGGGTGAAAAATGGGTTACAAAATAATTGTGGGATAAAAAATTCCCTATCTATTCCCCACAGCAGCTGGCAGTCTCCAGTGATCAACAACAGTCTAATGTGGAGGCAGCTGTCAGTCCGTTCGCATCACTAGTCTCCACCTCTCACCAACTGTTCACAGATAATAAAGAATTATATACAAAATGCCAAATCTTATGTTGTTATTGATGGGCGCCGGGCGGTCATGTCACCATGACTCAGCCATAACCATAATGGAGTTACTTAATGGAACTATAAATGCCCGAACCACCTAAGCTGGCTCCTTTCCAGGCGAAGGAGCAGCGGTTCTAAAATCTGTCGTTACAACGGCATATCAAGGCCCGCCAAAACACATTTTAGTCGACTAAATCAACTGTAGATTTAGTCGACTAAAATCGCATGACACTTAAGTCGACTGAAACTAGACTATAACACTAAAACATTCTAGGGGACTGAAATATGACTAAAAACGAAATGGAGTTTCAGTCCAAAGACTATGACTAAACTAAAATAGACATTTTGCTGCCAAAAACAGCACTGCAGCACACCTACTGTAGAGAGCAAAGATTCCTGCAGAGGCATCATGATGTGAAAAGCATGGATGCATTTTAGAACTTTGGTCTTTGGTCTCCGGGTTGCTGGGTTTCTATAACAATGACACTCATTTGCATGGAGCCAGATTCGTGCACTGCAGAGTCATGCTGTGGATCTTTGAATGGGAACATTTCTATGACTATGGAGACATGGCTGTGACCATGGAGACATGGCTGTGACCGCACACACTTTGGTAGTCTGTGTGCAGAGTGCATGGGACATTGATTATTAATTTATAAAGTGTATATATCTGATGTTAGGAAGAAACCACCTAACTCAAAAATGTTTTTCAGAAAATGAGAGAAAATGAGAGAAAATGAGAGAAAAAAAAACTTATATTTTGTTTTGTTTGTTTTCTGCCTCATTAAGTTGCTGTCATGTCTTTATACAGTATATTGTCAACTACTTGCATGAGAGAGGGAGAGAGGTGGTGGAGTTAGCTGCTTTAGCAGACAGTTTGAGGGTCCAATGGAGTTAAGAGGTTTAGTCCGAAGCACTTTTCACTACATTTCATTGGTTCAATATTGTTTTTTGTTCAATAGTGTTTTTTTTTTTACTGATTTATGAAAAAAAGAACAAAAACTAAAATATGTACAAGGTACAGTATGATACTGCCATGACACTGACCATATTGCTGACCAATTTGAGTATGTGTGTGTGTGTGTGTGTGTGTGTGCACACACAGCAAGCGTTGTCTGTGTAGTGTGTATAGTGTTACATATTATTATTGCAGTTGATACATTTGGTTTAATACTCTGTTGATGATTCTTGTATTGAACCATTGACTGTGGGTTTTGTTTATTGCGAAACATGTCTGTATGCATAAAATCATTTTTGGTTTATAAACTAGTCCAATCATTTGCTGATGACAATTGATGTTTTTTTTTTGTTTTTTTTAATAAACTCCTTTTTAAGAAAAAGAAACATTTTTAAAATGACTAAAACCATACTACTGTACTTCCCCTCATCCCAGTCCACACATTAAAACACAAGTATACTGTAGCAATGCCGGTCATTTACATGAAGCAGGTTAGGAACCAATACAGCAGAGAAACAGACATCAAACTTCAAAATGTTGTCATGCTCGATGAAAGTTTGTTCACTTCGCCAGGCTTTTAATATCCTGCAGTTTAGGCAAAGTGGTAAACACATTATTATAACCGTCACTCTGGACAGAGGTTTGTATTTTAAATTGTCAAACTGGTTTATAATAATGCCTCTGTATCACACCAGAAATACAATCAATTTTTTTTTAATTAACTTTCACAGTGGTGAAACTGTCAGCAATCTTGCAGAATGATTATCAACTTAAGTGCAAAGTCAGACAAACAAGGACATTGTGATAAACACCCCAGCCATTCTATACACCGTATCATTCACACCAAGGTGTACTACGGTATGGAAAACATGTGATAGAAACCTTTGGTTTGCATCCCCCCATCAATTAGGAAACGTGTTAATGAACCATAAATACATTGCAAAGTCTTGAGTGTTCATTTAACCACATGAACCCTAGTGAAGTCTTCCCATTCTGGGCACGTCATAATATGACATGCCCACATTATCTTCACAGAATGTTGGCTGATATTATCATCAGCCAACATTCTGTGAAAATAATGTGTTAAAAACTACAGCTCTACAAACTCACAGGTCATTGTGTTGTGACGTGTTGTGAGCATGTAGATCAGGCTATTATTCTTTTTGTATCTTCAATAAATTTTCAGCAAAGATACTTATACTTAAGTATTATAGAGGGTATGCGCGTGACATCATCATCAAACCCAAATGTTATGCAGGAACGCCTACCGAGTGGCAAAAAACTACTTTCTGGCCTCGACAGCCCATTCACCCAAACAGAAAAGTCCTATCTCTGATTGCATTAAACGTTAAACAATGTTACTTTGCATGTCGCTTTGCCACTCCATTTGCCACTCGATGTGCCATTCACTTTAACCCATTCTGAACGGGCACCCATTTTGGTGTTGGCATCATGTTATGCTTTAGCTATTGAAAAATAGCAGATCTACAAGCTCATATCGCGCCACCGAGTGGCGCGATACGAGCTTGTAGGTCAGCTATTTTTTGAAAAATCGAAGAACGACTGACATTTTTAGAATCTGATCTCAGGTCAGAATGGGTTAATCAGACCAGTGTGTGTCCAGTGGAAAACCTCGTATGAATCTGATCTCAGGTCAGAATGGGTTAAGCATGCGCATACCCTCTATAGGGCAAAAAGGAGGCGGGGGCCAAGACCAAGACCACAGATGAATGAACACTGACTATTTCACTGTGTATCACTAATGAGATGGTTCATCTCATAGGGGTTAGAATTTCAATAAATATATACGTCAATACAGTCTCACCACCAAGGTTCTCTGGAGCATTTCAGCAGCTCATAATTGATTTCAGGCCACCGAGTGCATGTATCTGACCATGTTGTAAAATACAAAGTATAAGATTAGTAATAAATAACAATATCTTTTTAACAAAGTCATTTGTTTCCGTTTATGTAAAGCATCTTTGGGTAATACGTACAGTATATGTCTGATCTAACTATTTAACTATTATTATTATATTATATGTATCATTGTTAAGGTGCCGTTTATGGGAATAGAAGCAGCAAACACTGAAAGATGTAACCATGTGCGTGCGTCTGTCTGTCTGTGTGTGTGCACTGTGCACGCACGCGTGTGTGTTGTCTCTGTGTGTGTGTGTGTGTCTGTCTGTCTGTGTGTGTGTGTGTGTGTGTGTGTGTGTGCGTGTGTGCGTGCGTGTTGTCTGTGTGCGTGTGCGTGTTGTCTGTGTGTGTCTGTGTGCGTGTGTGAATGTTCTGTACAAGTTTGCGAGGCTGCACAGATGGGGCTTTGGAAGCAGAACTCAGACATTATGTCATAAACTATGTTTCTCACAGAACACCTAAACCTGCTACTGCCTGAGGTTCAATAGCCAAATATATATATATATTATAAATAAAGAACAAAAACCCATTAAAATCCAAACTACATTAACACATTTGCACTAGAACACTGTACATGCTCACTCAAGTGTCCAATGCGACATTGCAAGACTTATTGAGGAGAAGCGATTCCATTCGAATCCATTTTCCATTTGGCAAATGTACTGATACAGTACAGTACAGTACACTGTAGTACAGGACAGGGGACATACTGTAACAATTACTGTAACAGCAGTAACTATATCGAAACCATCCAATCCTCACAAATAGAGCATTTTAACATAGTGTATGTTAACCCATTCTGACCGGGCACCCATTTTGGTGTCAGCATCATGTTATGCTTTAGCTATTTAAAAATAGCAGATCTACAAGCTCATATCGCGCCACCGAGTGGCGCGATACGAGCTTGTAGGTCTGCTATTTTTGAAAAATCGAAGAGCGACTGACATTTTTAGAATCTGATCTCAGATCAGAATGGGTGAGCGCACGCGTATGCATGCGCTCATCAGTCAATAGTGCACAATCAGAGGAAAAGTAAGAAAACTATTATCAGGTCAGTTCAAAACATCTCAAAACCACTTGAGTTTGGTGAAGGAAAACCTGACTAGATCTCAGACTGTGTATACATGCTGCTTTGGCTTGTGACAGTAAATGCTATATTTTCCAAAGATATATATTTTTTATCTCTCAACTTAAATAAAAGCTATTATAAATATATTGGGTTTTGGGGACTGCTGTGGTGATATATATTGTAGGCTAAATGTACTGTAAATGATCATGGATGGAACAGTAAAGGTCCCTTTTTACGCACTGGACACGTTTTCGGATTTTTCTAGCTGCGTTTTTCCGTCGGAAAACGTGTTCAAATGTAGCCCCCCTTTAGCCCCTTTTCTAGAATAAAACATGAAGGGACACTGCTCAGAACATAAGCCTTAGTCTGCCACACTACGTTTAGTCTACTATGCCGCTGCAAAAAGGAAATCCCGTATGTAATGCACATTGTTTTGCAATAAGTGTTTCAAATGAGAACATTCAGCCATGCCACCTTTTCTGGAGCCAAACTATCTATGACAAATACCTACAGTAGTGTTAACAAATGTGACTAACTTTGACTGAGGGACTGCCATTGAATTTTCGTTTTGTCATGTCATGTGAAAGCAGGGAATCATAGCTTCAAATCGACATATTGGTTGTTCAGTTTGACCCACCAGTTTTGGAGATATGGCTTATAGAGTAATGTCTTGCAGAAAACAGCGAGTTGAGAAAACAGGCTTGAAAGGTTCACTTCTGTGGTCTCTAACATTACACCTAGCTACATGTTTAAGCATTTATTTCATATTTACATGTCGATTTCAGCTCTGACACTTATTTCAGACATGCTCTAGTATGTGACGAGTCTGCCTGTGCCATTAACTCATTTTGAAAAGCTGTCATTTTGGCGATGGCAGTCTCTCAGTCAAATCTGGTCACAAATTACCACCACATCCGTCACCATGACTGTATAGGAAACAACCTCCAGCAGGAGAAACACTGGCATTGCTTTAGCATTTGAAAGTAAAGTAAAAGTGCATGTTCAGAATTGATCGATATAGCCCTGATATACGGTAAAGCCCAACACACACCGGGTGCGCAGCGACGCGGCAACGCCTGGGAAATAGAACAGTGGCGTATCGGAGCGTCAGGCGAGGCGTGAACGCGCGTCGGACGCCGCCGGTGTGCGATAGGTTCATTGAAGATAATGGAGGCGGCTGTTTTGACGCGCGGCGTTCGCAGACGTTGTGTGTTGGACTTGAGATGGACCTGGTGACTCAACACTATAGTCCGGCAGTCCAGGTGGACGGGTGGGAAATTTGGTATATTGTCTTTTTTATTGGCCTAAAATATTGTCTATATACAGTATATATATTCATGAATCCACTTGCTGACCGGCTGTCGGTATTGTGCAATTTCTTGTATAGGGGTTTCTTGTGACCCTCCCATTAACATCCTATAATGGCAGGCAAAAATGAATCAAAAATGTCAAACTTTCCTTTTGCTTTAAGTAGCATGTGACAAGTCAAACTAGGAGGTTTTCATGATTCTGAATCCATTCCAAGCATTAGTTTTGTACAAAAAAACACTCCTTGGGCTAAAAAAAAAAGCCAAGTCACTTGCCCAAAATGTGCTGACCTCATCACATTTGTGCTGACCTCATCACATTTGTGCTGACCTCATCACATTTGTGCTGACCTCATCACATTTGTGCTGACCTCATCACATTTGTGCTGACCTCATCACATTTGTGCTGACCTCATCACATTTGTGCTGACCTCATCACATTTGTGCTGACCTCATCACATTTGTGCTGACCTCATCACATTTTGTGCTGACCTCATCACATTTGGCATGACGTCTATGGCTGTTTTTAGCCCAAGGAGGTGTTACTACTATTTGCTTTACTTTCTAAATATTCTGTATAGCTAGCTGTGACCTCTAAACAAAGGACTATGCCTCATTTTAAAAGTTTGTGTCCGAATCCGCATTGTGTTGCCGAAATGATAGACAAATAAAGATATAGTGCCCGCCTGATAAGTGTTTGCGCAAAGCTCAGCACATACAATAGGGTGCATACTGTACATGTACTGTACAGTACAGGGGTGCACGCAACCTTTTTGGGGGCTCAGTTCTCAGAGGAGCTCCCGGAGATGTTGATTGGTGCGCACGGCGGGGGCGTCTCTACTCTACCACAACGTTACTTTAGCCAGCATGACGTGTTAGCATCACATGTTAGCATGACGTTGACACATGAACTCTGCGGCAGGAGCCTAACACGATAAACATGGAACCCCCGAGGCGTTAGGTGAGTAGTTCACTTTAACGTAATTCTAAAGTTCATTGTTTAAGTGACAGATGCATGGTTTTCATATCATAAAGTATGAACTTTGGCTAAAAAAAACGCCTGTTTAATCCACGTGGGTTCCTGTTTACGTGGTTAGACTATAGCGCTCCGAACTGCATCGTAATCGGCTTGTCATGGCAGCTTGGTTATACAACCTAAACTGACTTCCTCTTCAAAATAAGAGCCGGTCGTCGTAATGATTAGTCAACTAGTCCATACTTACAGGACGTGGATAGACATTCGTAGTACTGTACGTGACACCGGAGCTCGTAACGGGGCTTTATTGCTTCTTGGAACATTTTGACCAGTGCCTGCAGGCTGTAATGCAGCGGAATGTTGTGTCAGGATTCTCAGGAAGCCAATTCCGGGGCCCCCAACAGCTCTCGGTGCGCAAATATCTGCCGCGCAGCATGCATTTTGACGACGCACGGCGCACCAGTTATGTGCACCCCTGTAACACGTGGCAGCGCGTCGACATTCAGCATGCCAGCGATGCGTGCCCGAAGACACAATAAGGGGGATTAAAGGGCGCTTCAAAACCAAGCGAGGAGCAGTAAAGCATTCGTTTTGCACGTTGCGTACAAAGTATACGTCGTGACTGCAGGCGAGCGTCACATCGCGGCGCTATAAGCAGGAGTCCCAGTGGATCTGCAGGTCCGCGCTGTCCAGGAAGTCCGTGGAGAAGACGCTGGGCGGCGTGGGCGGTCCCAATGGGGCCATCAGGGCGGGGGTCTCCTCCTCCTCCTCCTCCTCCTCCTCGGCCCCTCCTCTTCCTCCCACCATGCTGAGGTCCAGCCAGTCCATGCTGTCCAGCGTCTGCCCCCCGAAGCCGCCCACCACCACGCCGTCCGACGGGTCGCCCACGTCGTAGCCCAGGTCGTACGTGTCCATGGGGGACGAGGGCGGCCGGTGGTCCAGGAGGCTGCCGGGCGTGCTCAGCAGCATCTGGCTGTGGAGGTCGTCCATCAGCGCCATGTTGGGCCCCCCGGGCCCCTCCTCCTCCTCCTCCTCCGCGCCCAGCAGGGGCCCCCCGGGGCCCGTGGTGCTTTCCAGGAAGTCCTCCAGGCGTCCCTCCTTGGACCCCGAGGTCTCCAGATCGAGGTCTTCGCCGTCGCCTTCCGTGGCGGTCGGCGCCTGCTCGGCCGGGGGCTGTGGGGAGGGAGGCGACAGCTCCAGCTGCAGGGGGGAGGGCGGATGGGGGGAGGAGGAGGGGGAGGGGGGAGGGGGGGAGGAGGAGGTGGGCGGGGGGGAGGAGGAGGGGGAGGGGCAGGCGGAGCGGAAGCTGGGGTGGAAGCACGCCAGCGAGGGGTCTGGGGCCGACTTGAAGGAGGAGATTTCTGAGAGAAAAGACATTAGTCATTATATACAGATTATGATCCTGGTAGTCAGTAAGGCTATATGTGACTAAATTTGACTGAGGGACTGCCATTGGATTTTTTTTAATTTTAATTTTTCATGTCATATGAAAGCTGTGAATCATATCTTCAAATTTACATATTGGTTGTTCAGTTTGACCCACCAGTTTTGGAGATATGGCTTATAAAGTAATGTCTGGCAGAGAAACAGCGAGTTGAGAAAACAGGCTTGAAAGGTTCACTTCTGTGGACTCTAACATTACACCTAGCTACATGTTTAAGCATTTATTTCATATTTACATGTCGATTTCAGCTCTGACACATATTTCAGACATGCTCAAGTATGTGAAGAGTCTGCCTGTGCTATTAACTCATTTTGATTTTTTTTTTACGTTTTTCTCCTCTGGTGAAAAGCTGGAATTTGCGCGATGGCAGTCTCTCAGTCAAATCTGGTCACATATATACAGTCATTATATACAGTATATGGTCCTGGTAGTCAGTAAGGCTATATATACAGTCAGTATATACAGTATAATGGTACAGTAAGGCTGGGGAAATCAATGAAGAAGCAGGCTGACTTAGGTCTAAGGAAGAGCTTCGGCTCAAAACGTTACCATTTAACC
Source organism: Protomyctophum parallelum (assembly GCF_964188405.1). Taxonomy (NCBI): domain Eukaryota; kingdom Metazoa; phylum Chordata; class Actinopteri; order Myctophiformes; family Myctophidae; genus Protomyctophum; species Protomyctophum parallelum. Next base: position 45,190,750 of record NC_139708.1, read on the forward strand.
ATCGCGCGTTTTATCCAAACCATGGAGAGCTCCGTAGATTTCGAGTAATTCAGCTTTTTAGTCAGCCTGTATAAAAGGGACACGACACCAACATATTATTGTCTCTTACCTCCAGTCTGAACCAGGATATCAAAGAGGTCGTCCATATGCTCAGCGTTCTCCTGAGAAGTAGAGACACAGGTTTAAAACCCAGTCCAAACTCATTCACATCCCACAGCAACAACATAATGGGTTTAAAACCTAGTCTAAACTCATTCACATCCCACAGCAACAACACAATGGGTTTAAAACCCAGTCCAAACTCATTCACATCCCACAGCAACAACATAATGGGTTTAAATCCCAGTCCAAACTCATTCACATCCCACAGCAACAACATAATGGTTTAAAACCCAGTCCAAACTCATTCACATCCCACAGCAACAACACAATGGGTTTAAAACCCAGTCCAAACTCATTCACATCCCACAGCAACAACATAATGGGTTTAAATCCCAGTCCAAACTCATTCACATCCCACAACAACAACATAATGGGTTTAAAACCCAGTCCAAACTCATTCACATCCCACAACAACATAATGGTTTAAAACCCAGTCCAAACTCATTCACATCCCACAACAACAACATAATGGGTTTAAAACCCAGTCTAAACTCATTCACATCCCACAACAACAACATAATGGGTTTAAAACCCAGTCCAAACTCATTCACATCCCACAACAACAACATAATGGTTTAAAACCCAGTCCAAACTCATTCACATCCCACAACAACATCATAATGGGTTTAAAACCCAGTCCAAACTCATTCACATCCCACAACAACATCATAATGGGTTTAAAACCCAGTCCAAACTCATTCACATCCCACAACAACAACATAATGGTTTAAAACCCAGTCTAAACTCATTCACATCCCACAACAACAACATAATGGTTTAAAACCCAGTCTAAACTCATTCACATCCCACAACAACAACATAATGGTTTAAAACCCAGTCTAAACTCATTCACATCCCACAGCAACAACATAATGGTTTAAAACCCAGTCTAAACTCATTCACATCCCACAACAACAACATAATGGTTTAAAACCCAGTCCAAACTCATTCACATCCCACAACAACAACATAATGGGTTTAAAACCCAGTCCAAACTCATTCACATCCCACAGCAACAACATAATGGGTTTAAAACCCAGTCTAAACTCATTCACATCCCACAACAACAACATAATGGGTTTAAAACCCAGTCTAAACTCATTCACATCCCACAGCAACAACATAATGGGTTTAAAACCTAGTCCAAACTCATTCACATCCCACAGCAACATCATAATGCAGGATTTGACACGATGCACCAGGAGCCCAGAGCCAGCGAGCAGTGAGAGAAGCACACCTTGTCATCGGATGACGAGACGGCGGTCTTGATGGAGGAAGGAGACAGAGGACTGAACAGCTCGTCCTGGTCCAGAGCAGGACACAGCTCCTCCTGGAGGAGAGGAAAGGAAACATAGAAAAGGACATTAACGAGAAAGAAAAACAATGTGGAAAAAGAGACCATTTAAAGATGGAGTGCCACAATTTTGTTTGTATTTTTCCAGTTTTTTATGTGTCTATGAGGTGACAGTACTCTTCATTAAACACCCTGGAGTTGTTTTTATGTGCAATGGTGTATTTTGGGTTTCTTCCTGGAGGCTGAATCTTTCGGTTGTCTCTGACCGCGTTTTCTTTCTGCGTTCTTTCGGCGTCACACATTGAAAATAGCCGATCTGCAAGCTCACAAGCTTCTGCTATTTTCAAAAGATTCTTTATATATTTTATACATTTGAAAACATTCTGCATAATGAGTATACTTTCTACTTTTGGTACTGTGTGTAAGTACATTTTGATACCACTACTTTTGCACTTTTACTTAAGTGAAACATGTGGGTACTTGATTTTTCCCACCGTTTGAGAGGCAGGCGACAGGATGTCTTTCCCGGAGGGAGGCGTGTCCTCATCCAGGAAGAAAGGTTGCAGACTGGGCGGAGCCGAGAATGACTGACTGACCTCCTGATTGGACGGTTCCGCTAGTGGCACGTCAAGCCCCGCCTTCTGCACCTTCAATCAAGTAATAAATGGAAACATGCTGTAAGAGATCGTTTATTATTACTACTAGCCCTTACCCCGTTGTGAGATATTTGCCCTAATCAATTCATTAATAATCATTAACGTGTCAAATCGAAAAAAGGGCTTCGTTACGCCCTCCATATTCATATGGTCAATGCCTGTGTGAAAAGTGGGAGCGATTGGTGCAGGCAGTAAGGAGTTACGGCAGTGTTTCTGACAGACACACACACACACACACACACACACACACACACACACACACACACACACACACACACACACACACACACACACACACAGACACAGACATTGTTAGAATTTATGATGATGATGATGATTATTATTATTATTAACCCATTTTGACCTGAGCGCTATGAGCTTGTAGATCTGCTATTTTTCAATAGTTAAAACATAACATAATGCTAACACCAAAAGGGGTTCCCGCCCCAAAATGTATTAAGAGATCGTAGCACGGGAGCAGTATTTGGAGAAAACGATCACAAAAGTACAACTACGAAAAAAATAATCTAAAAACGTATATTTTCTGAAATAACATTAAATAAGATGAGTCATTGTTTGTGTTTTGTTGTTAAAATTGAGCAGACATTGTAGCTTGCAGCAACGATGTTTGACGTTCAAACAAATTGGTGCTCAAATGTCACCAAAAGGACAGGCTAGAAACCAAGGTTTAAGGGAGGGGAAAGTTTGGCCTGAATAGACTTTGGTGGCATAAAAATCCTCTGTGACGTTCTCACCAAATCGACCTTTTTCTTTTCATTGCTGCGACTAAAACTATGATGGCAAATGAAGACAAACAACAGAAGCAATGCGTCTCTCTCTCTCTGTTTCTCTCTCTCTCTCTCTCTCTCTCCTTTAATCAAAATGAAAACCCGTCTCCGCTGTAAAAAGGGCTTGTTCAACCCTGGCACCACACCTGCACTGCAGAACAGAGTACATCTCAATTAGCAGCGATACAACGTGGTCTTTTGTTCTCCGCCGCGTTGAAAAGACATAAATCACGGTTAATGGAAGATGCCACCCGAGTAATTAGCAGAGTAATAATATTCACATCACAATACATTAGCCGACTGTCAACGGCTCTTATCGGGGATTGCTGTCAGTGTCTTACACCAGCATACATCGTTAATTTCCACTGCTATATTGCACCCGCTGGAGACGTTTCTCCTCCAATCATCTTTGTTCCTCGCTTCATGGCGCAATAAGACGCTGCTCTGCTATCACCAAGGGGACAGTAAGAAAGGCTCATTGACTAGTAGTACGTTAGTTAGGCATACCATATTCTGAATTACCAATAAGAGGACACATGCACGCGTGCATGTGCGTGTGCACGTGCGTGTGCACATGCACGTCGTGCATGTGCATGTGTCGTGCGTGCACGGTTCTGTTTGAATTAAATTAATTTGTCAAAAAAGTTTGGCTCCTAAATTTGATCAAATATGCTCTATATTAGATATGTATTTATTTAAAGCAGTGGCTCTCAAAGGTGTGATCCAGTTCCTTGAGGGGGTTCCAAATGGACCCATTATAGGTCTGTAACTCTGAGAGTGTACAAATGGAACCAAATCATGGACCCTTACAGGTCTGTAACTCTGAGAGTGTACTAGTACAAATGGAACCAAATGGACCCTTTTATAACTTTTGTTGTTGACATGACATGGGCTTGCAGGACAGAACTTTTATTTGTGACAGACACATAGTTCCTTTGCAGACAATACAATCTGCTTCTCATCGGTCAGTCACAAAGCTAAGAAAACAGTAGCCTACTTTTTCTGCATGATGATGAGATAGTTCTTTGGCATTTCAAGCTTTCCTCACGGAGAGCAGACAACACAACAGTCTATCTGCAGACAGCAGAGCAGCCAGCGAGCCTTTCTCTGATCTGAGACCAGTCGGGACCAGTGCTGTCAGCCCATGCAGAGTTATGAATAATACACATTCCAGGGTTCGGGCTGAAAGTCCACCTCTCACAGTGTTATTCCACTACGAACCATTGAACGTGCATTGTAATACACATTGGTCTGAATGGTCTGTGAGCGTAGCGATACACATACAGGCGATACGTGTAAAACCCCGGACATTTGAAGGAATTTATAAAACCCCCCCGGACTTCCCGGACAGCCCCCCAAAAGAGGACTTGTCCGGGCAAAAGAGGACGTATGGTAAGCCTACGTTAGTTAGTTAGTGTTCTAACGAGGTTCCATCTATCACCAAGGGGACAGTAAGAAAGGCTCATTGACTAGTAGTACGTTATTTAGTTAGTCAACATTCTGACAGTTTTCTATAATAGCCTACCTATAATGTTTCTATGTCAGTGGTGCTGAACCTTTTTCACGTCAAGGACCCCCAGAATTATCTGTATTTGGCCGCGGACCCCCATCTCAAAATATGTTGTTCAAGGGACCCTCCAGATGCAAAGATTTGAGTTAAAGGTATATTCAGTGATTTCACTCAAAAAACCTTAGGTTTCGTTTTTGGCTGTGGGACCCAGCCTTTCGTCCAATCAGGATAGAGAGTCAAAAACGAAACCTAAGGTTTTTTGACCCCCAGGGGTTAACTGGGGACAGGGAGGAACTCCTTATAATATGGCAAATAACAAAAAAATAAGTGATATTTGAATTAAGTGAAATCACTGAATATACCTTTAAAAACGAAAAAAGAATATATATATATATTGAAAGGTTTGCGCCACATTTTCATGATTTTTCAAAAATAGCAGACCTTCTACAAGCTCGTAGCGCGGCACTCTGTGCCGTGCTATGAGCTTGTAGATCTGCTATTTTTCAATAGCTAAAGTATAACATAATGCATCTGTACAGTATTAAAAAATTAAAGATATTTGATGCTGCTATATAAATATTATATACTATATACTATATAAATCAAGCCCCAAGTGTTTCAGAAAACTTAGATCAGGATATAGAAGGCATTTTAGAATCGGAGTTAAAACATTTAGAAATGGGTTAAAACACCAAAAGGGGTTCCCGCCCCAAAATGGGTATGATTCAACTCACCTTTCTGTTTTGCACTTTGGGAGTCCCGCTTGGCGTCCCCGGCTTTGATTGGCTGTCAGCACACTGAGGCTTTGATTGGCTGTCAGCACACTGAGGCAACTGAGGAGAGCATTGGCTTGGAAGCCTGGTCGGAGTCGACTGCAGTCGCTAAGAAAACAAATGAAAATAGAACCCATAATTCAACTATTGAAACTTTTGTGAAAGAAAAAAATATATATATATTTCAAAAGTATAAATCATTCAGCGGTTTGCGAAGTGAGCTCCAGGCACAGACGCATAGCTAGACAGACACACAGACGCATAGCTAGACAGACACACAGACGCATAGCTAGACAGACACACAGACGCATAGCTAGACAGACACACAGACGCATAGCTAGACAGACACACAGACACATAGCTAGACAGACACACAGACGCATAGCTAGACAGACACACAGACGCATAGCTAGACAGACACACAGACGCATAGCTAGACAGACACACAGACGCATAGCTAGACAGACACACAGACGCATAGCTAGACAGACACACAGACGCATAGCTAGACAGACACACAGACGCATAGCTAGACAGACACACAGACGCATAGCTAGACAGACACACAGACGCATAGCTAGACAGACACACAGACGCATAGCTAGACAGACACACAGACGCATAGCTAGACAGACACACAGACGCATAGCTAGACAGACAAACAGACGCATAGCTAGACAGACAAACAGACGCATAGCTAGACAGACACACAGACGCATAGCTAGACAGACACACAGACGCATAGCTAGACAGACACACAGACGCATAGCTAGACAGACACACAGACGCATAGCTAGACAGACACACAGACGCATAGCTAGACAGACACACAGACGCATAGCTAGACAGACACACAGACGCATAGCTAGACAGACACACAGACGCATAGCTAGACAGACACACATGTCTGTCTATGGCTCACTGAGGGGTCACTGCAAAACAAATGTGACTAAATTTGACTGAGGGACTGCCATTGGACTTTTTAGAATTTTCGTTTTTTCATGTCATACGAAAGCAGGGAATCATGGCTTCAAATTGACATATTGGTTGTTCAGTTTGGCCCACCAGTTTTGGAGATAACCCTAACCCTTATAGAGTAATGTCTTGTAGAGAAACAGCGAGTTGAGAAAACAGGCTTGAAAGGTTCACTTCTGTGGTCTCTAACATTACACCTAGCTACATGTTTAAGCATTTATTTCATATTTACATGTCTTCTGTGGTCTCTAACATTACACCTATAGCTACATGTTTAAGCATTTATTTCATATTTACATTTATGTGAAGAGTCTGCCTGTGCTATAAACTCATTTTGGGAAAAATAAATAAAAAAAGGTTTTTCTACAGCAGGGGTTTTCAAGCCTGTTCACATAAAGCTCCATTATTTATTCGGGCATTTGAGCCACGGACCATCATTTGATGAGATTTAGCCTCTCAGAAACCAAGACGTCGAAGATTTTGTTATCCTTGGATGAGATTTTGTCCACAATTCCATGCTATAATGACGCTGGTACCATGCTGCCTCCCAGTTATACCTTACAGTAATTTCAAGACAAAGTCAAATTGTTTAATCTGCTTAAGCTGCTTTTGTGTATTTTTCTACTTGGCTGTGCTGTATGCTGTTCATGCTTTGAAGTCCGATAATACACACTGACACACCAAAAAACATTATAAAAATTATAATAATCATAATAATTATTACATTTACGGCGTCATGAACGGGGCCTCCCGATCCTTAAGGCCGCCCCTGAAGGGTCCATGTGGTTACTCTCCATTTAGCTGGGGACCACCTGGAACCCCCTCAAGGACCACTGGTGGTCCGCGGACCAAATGGGGACCACCTGGAACCCCCTCAAGGACCACTGGTGGCCCCCGGACCACTGTACTGGCTGAGAACCACTGAATCACAGTATATGAGCCACGTACCTGCAGCGTAATGTGATTGGTTCCTTTGTTCTCGGGTGCTTCGCTCGCTTGGTTCTCGGACACGTGATTGGTCAGTGCAATCAGGAAGTGGTTGCCATTGCTGTCGGTGACCAGGGTGGGGGTGGAGCCCGTCTTGAGCAGGTCCAATGGGAAGGAATTGGGGTTGAAGCCTGATTGGTTGAGAATCAGCTGAGAAACCTGTAGAAGACCAGCGATCATTTTCGGAGGAATCATTTGGTTCACGGTTCAAATCGAGACAGTGTTGAATAAAAGATATACTTAACTACCGGTATATAAAATTGGAAAGAATCAGATGCTTGCTGGGTGGATCCCTGAAAAAATGAATCAGTAAGATTTGGGACCCTTTTTTAACCCATTCTGTACGGGCACCCATTTTGGTGTCAGCATCATGTTATGCTTTAGCTATTGAAAAATAGCAGATCTACAAGCTCATAGCGCGCCACCGAGTGGCGCGATACGAGCTTGTAGGTCTGCTATTTTTTGAAAAGTCGAAGAACGACTGACATTTTTAGAATCTGATCTCAGGTCAGAATGGGTTGATCAGACCAGTGTGTGTCCAGTGGAAACCTCGTATGAATCTGATCTCAGGTCAGAATGGGTTAAAGTCGGCCGTCTCACAATAGAGCAAAGGCATCCTTGCAAATAAAACATTTGAGAACCACTACTAGTGTTCTGTGTCATAGTGTCGTAGGAAAAAATTATAATAATCACACCCGTGTGAAGCTAGAGACACACAAGCTCTGTATAGAAAAGTGTCATGATTTTATTATTCTGAAGAAAACCTGGAGACTGACATTAAAAGTAATTGGGTCTTATGATGTGCGTGCGTACGTGCGTTAGGGCATTCAATTCTAGTCATTTTTACTAGTTGACTAGTTGTTTAACCCATTCTGACCTGAGATCAGATTCATACGAGGTTTCTGCCGGACACACACTGGTCTGATGAACCCATTCTGACCTGAGATCAGATTCTAAAAATGTCAGTCGTTCTTCGATTTTTCAAAAAATAGCAGATCTACAAGCTCGTATCGCGCCACTCGGTGGCGCGATATGAGCTTGTAGATCTGCTATTTTTCAATAGCTAAAGCACAACATGATGCCCGGTCAGAATGGGTTAACCACCTATTATGTAAAAAAATATATATATATATTTGTACATTTAAAAACGGTGTACATTGGTGACTATAACTATAATCTACCTGATCTTGAGGCCTACAAAATCGAACAAGTTTTTCAACTAGTCAACTAGTACCAGCAAGGTGGACTAGTGGATTTATTAGTCGACTAGTCGACTAGTTGCTTAATGCCCTAGCGTCCGTGCGTGCGTAGTGTGCGTAGCATAGCATGCGTGTAAAAAACACAAACTTTGCCACGGACAAGGCCAAGGCCAGTTGGTGTACGGACACATCGATGACCCCTACATACTCTGCACTACTGCCATATGTTTCTATCTCGGGGGGCAACGGCGAGGCCAACAGGTCAACCAACACTAAAGGGGCAGCGGTGGCCGAACGGTTTGCGGAGCGGTCTTGATATCGGAAGGTCGCTAGTTCGTATCCCCGGACCGGCACGTTAAAATTACCCTACCGCTGAAGTGCCCTTGGACAAGGCATTGAACCCCTACCATGAAATGTTCTATGAGCAGGGCCTGGCTGTAAACAAGTTCTTGAGCTTAGTCCAGTTACCCTGGGTAAACATGGTACCTTTCCTTTCCTTAGTCCAGTTACCCTGGGTAAACATAGTACCTTTCCTTTCCTTAGTCCAGTTACCCTGGGTAAACATAGTACCTTTCCTTTCCTTAGTCCAGTTACCCTGGGTAAACATAGTACCTTTCCTTTCCTTAGTCCAGTTACCCTGGGTAAACATAGTACCTTTCCTTTCCTTAGTCCAGTTACCCTGGGTAAACATAGTACCTTTCCTTTCCTTAGTCCAGTTACCCTGGGTAAACATGGTACCTTTCCTTTCCTTAGTCCAGTTACCCTGGGTAAACATAGTACCTTTCCTTTCCTTAGTCCAGTTACCTTGGGTAAACATAGTACCTTTCCTTTCCTTAGTCCAGTTACCCTGGGTAAACATAGTACCTTTCCTTTCCTTAGTCCAATTACCCTGGGTAAACATAGTACCTTTCCTTTCCTTAGTCCAGTTACCCTGGGTAAACATAGTACCTTTCCTTTCCTTAGTCCAGTTACCCTGGGTAAACATAGTACCTTTCCTTTCCTTAGTCCAGTTACCCTGGGTAAACATGGTACCTTTCCTTTCCTTAGTCCAGTTACCCTGGGTAAACATAGTACCTTTCCTTTCCTTAGTCCAGTTACCCTGGGTAAACATAGTACCTTTCCTTTCCTTAGTCCAGTTACCCTGGGTAAACATAGTACCTTTCCTTTCCTTAGTCCAGTTACCCTGGGTAAACATGGTACCTTTCCTTTCCTTAGTCCAGTTACCCTGGGTAAACATAGTACCTTTCCTTTCCTTAGTCCAGTTACCCTGGGTAAACATAGTACCTTTCCTTTCCTTAGTCCAGTTACCCTGGGTAAACATAGTACCTTTCCTTTCCTTAGTCCAGTTACCCTGGGTAAACATGGTACCTTTCCTTTCCTTAGTCCAGTTACCCTGGGTAAACATAGTACCTTTCCTTTCCTTAGTCCAGTTACCCTGGGTAAACATAGTACCTTTCCTTTCCTTAGTCCAGTTACCCTGGGTAAACATAGTACCTTTCCTTTCCTTAGTCCAGTTACCCTGGGTAAACATGGTACCTTTCCTTTCCTTAGTCCAGTTACCCTGGGTAAACATAGTACCTTTCCTTTCCTTAGTCCAGTTACCCTGGGTAAACATAGTACCTTTCCTTTCCTTAGTCCAGTTACCCTGGGTAAACATAGTACCTTTCCTTTCCTTAGTCCAGTTACCCTGGGTAAACATAGTACCTTTCCTTTCCTTAGCTTTACCTGTTGTGAGTGCTGCTGTTGTTGCTGCTGTTGCTGCTGCTGGGCAATCAGCAGCTGCTGTTTCACCTGCAACAACTGCTGCTGCTGCTGCTTCAGCTGCGCCTTCGTCTGCACGTGGGCGTGTTGCTGCTGCTGCGGCGGCTGCGGCTGCTTTGGTTGCTGCTGCCTGGGCTGCAGTTGCTGCTGCTGCTGTAGTTGCATCACCTGTTGCTGCAACAGCAACTGCTGCTGCTTCAGCAGAATCTGCTGCTTGAGCTGCAGATTCTGCTGCAGCTGGTGTTGCTGCTGCTGCTTGGACTGCTGCTGCTGCTGGTGTTGCTGCAGCTGTTGCTGCTGCGACTGCAACAGAATCTGCTGCTTGAGCTGCTGCTTGTGGGACTTCTTCTTACGCTGCTGCGAGCGCTTCTGAAGGGTCTGGTGCTGCTGGTTCTGAAGCTGCTGGTTCTGAAGGCTCTGGTGCTGAAGGCTCTGGTGCTGCTGGTTCTGGAGGCTCTGGTGCTGCTGGTTCTGAAGGTTGTTCTGTTGCTCGTGAAACGTCTGGTGGTGGTTGTTGTGGTGGTGGTGCTGGTTCTGCTGTAGTTTCTGTAGTTTTTGGTTAAAAACCAATTACTGGGAATTGTTTGAACTTGACCTAGTGATATTTTAACATCTTGTTTACATGAGTTTGACTAATGCCGACACACATAATAATCCACCAAAAATAAATCATGTTTTTTCCTTCTCTGAATAATCCCATACCTGGCGGTAATAATATCCCATACCTGGCGGTTTAATAATCCCATACCTGGCGGTTCTGCAGGTTGAGCTGCTGCTGCAGCAACAGCGTCTCGATGGCATGCTGCTGGGCCAGCTGCAGGGCCGTCTGCTGCAGCCGCAGCTGCTGCAGCTGCGGCTGCAGCAGCTGCGTCTGTCCGCTGGCGTGTTGTTCCGTCTGCGTCTGCTCTTCTTGCGTAGCCTGCGTCTGCTCCTCGTCCTCCATCTCCACAGCCTCCTGTTTGATGGTGACCTTCAGCGGTGGGGGGGGGGGGGGGGGGGGGGGGAAGTACTCGCGTGTTTTACTTGTAAGTAAAAGTATCGATACTGCAACACATTTAGGGGCCACAATCTGCATTCAAAGATTTTTCTAGAAGCTTTGTCATTGGTCGATTTGCCTGTCTACATCCTGATTGTTTTTTTTTTTTTTCACCAATGACAAAGCTTCTAGGATGCAGATATGCAACCATTGATACATACATATTGGTCTCTGTCTTCTAGATAATTAGAAAACCACTTGAGAGCAACATCCTGTAGGCCATATCTATTAAGTTTAGAAACAAGAACTTTATGATTTACAGTATCGAAAGCTTTGGTTAAGTCCAAGAAAACCCCAAGAACAAATTTCTCATCTTCTAGAGCAGAAGAGATATTGTTAGCAAGCTGTAGCAGAGCTTGTTCAGTTGAGTATTTCTTGCGAAATCCATAGCATTTAGGCATTGTCCTCAGGTCTAAATGGGTTAACCCATTCTGACCTGAGATCAGATTCATACGAGGTTTCCACTGGACACACACTGGTCTGATTAACCCAGTCGTTCTTCGATTTTTCAAAAAATAGCAGACCTACAAGCTCGTATCGCGCCACTCGGCGCGATATGAGCTTGTAGATCTGCTATTTTCAGTGGTGGAAAAAGTACAAAAATATTTTACTTAAGTAGAAGTACTGATTCTCTACTTGAAAATTACTTAAGTAAAAGTACAAAGTACCCATTGAGAAAGTTACTTAAGTAAAAGTACAAAAGTACCTCAAATTAAATGTACTTAAGTACAAAAAGTACCCGGTGTAAAATGTACTTAAGTATAAAAGTAAAAATTACAAAGTACAAGTACAAAGTACAAGTAAAAAGTACAACATGCTTTTCAAAATGCCTACAAAGAAATGAAGTCCAACAGTGGCTTTATTTCAACACTCGTCTTGAAACTGGCCAATGGCATTTAATGTTTGTGTTGGGATAAACACTAGAAACTGTCCATTCATTATCAATGGCATTTAATGTTTGTGTTAGGATAAACACTAGAAACTGACCATCCATTATCAATGGCATTTAATGTTTGTGTTGGTATAAACACTAGAAACTGACCATTCATTATCAATGGCATTTAATGTTTGTGTTGGGATAAACACTAGAAACTGACCATTCATTATCAATGGCATTTAATGTTTGTGTTGGGATAAACACTAGAAACTGACCATTCATTATCAATGGCATTTAATGTTTGTGTTGGGATAAACACTAGAAACTGACCATTCATTATCAATGGCATTTAATGTTTGTGTTGGGATAAACACTAGAAACTGACCATTCATTATCAATGGCATTTAATGTTTGTGTTGGGATAAACACTAGAAACTGACCATTCATTATCAATGGCATTTAATGTTTGTGTTAGGACAATGTTTGTGTTTACTATATCATTACAAACATTACAAACAACTCAGGTTGCAAGCAGCTCACACAAAAATATATTTCAGATGGGGGTAGACAGTCATTTAGGGGAGAATGGGGAGAGCCATTGCAATTTGCAAAACAGACATTATAATTGCGTGAATTCACACATTATAATTAGTCCTTAACTATTTAAGCCCCACCCACTCCACTCTGTGAGGGCAAACTGTCTCCCATTGAGATGCATGTAAATGATTTCTCCATAAAAATAATCGGTCATTTCAGTAGCAAGAGCTTGAAAATGTCTTCTAAATCTAGTCAAAAAAGCCTACAGTAGGCTATAGGCCTATGCACAAATGTGGATTACATTATTGGGGAGAAAGTTAAAACCTATATCAACTTTAACAACCATCCCGTTTGACAGACGTTTACATGCAATGCACTAGGCCTACAGTGATTATTATTGCAATCACCTGGATCGGTGAGTGTAACGTTCCTGAAGTTAAGCTCGGTATGTGACGAAAACAGAACTGCAATAACCAGCAGATGCAGCGCACGTCACACACACACACACACACACACACACACACACACACACACACACACACACACACACACACACACACACACACAGCGCGGCTCGCTGTAATTTATTCACCGCACGAGAGAGATAGACGGGCGCTTCTGTCCAGCTTTTTCACCCCACCGCACCAAGCCAACATGCTTCTGCGTGAATGTGAACCATAGAGTATTAAAAGGATAGAGACTGATCTGGCGCGAAGCTCCGCCCCTCCGCTATTCATGTCAGTGGAAGTTGCTCAGTGGCGTTTTGAAGCAGCCCCTTGATGTGAACGAATGAGTGAGGCGATCAAGCGAGCCCCGCATATTTCTCATATTGTGCGCGGAAATGTGTAGCGAGTAACGAAAGGTGTCCAATTTTAATGTAGCGGATTAAAAGTACGATTTTTTACTTGTAAATGTAACGAAGTAAAAGTAAAAATACAGCAAAATAAAAATAGTAAATAAAAGTACAAATTCTCAAAACGTGTACTTAAGTACAGTAACGAAGTAATTGTACTTCGTTATTTTCCACCACTGGCTATTTTTAAATAGCTAAAGCATAACATGATGCTGACACCAAAATGGGTGCCCGTTCAGAATGGGTTAAGCAAATGTTAACTCAGTTAACTTTACACCAAACTGTCTCACCTTGATGACGTCCATGGGCAGGGCGAGGGAGGCCGGCGTGGGGTGGGCCGGGGGAGTAGCAGGAGGTGGAGGAGGAGAGGAGGATGGAGGGGGACGGGCGGAGGAGGAGGAGGAGGAGAAGAACGAGGGTGGGGATGCCTGGGAGACGTCGGGAGGTTCTTCCTTGATCTTCACCAGAACCACCGGCTCGGTGACCGACGGCCCTCCTCCTCCTCCTCCACTGTAGGGCTGCTGCAACAAGACATGGGCAACATGTTCATATCTCAGTATTTATGCCACATGTTGCGATATCGATACATGCATGCTATTACCGTTAAAATGTCTGTTATCGCCCCCCATAAAACTGCATAATAAGTCGCGCACACACACACACGCACACGCACACGCACACACACACACACACACGCGCGCGGAAATAGCTGATCTACAAGCTTGTTGTGAGCTTGTAGATCAGCTATTTTCGCAATTTCTGTCCAAAAGTGCCCTCTTTACAGGATTTCAGCACTCTCTGCACGTCCCCGACGATACGATAGCGATATATTGTGCAGCCTTACTCCACTGATGGCTCCTCCTGTCCTCCCGTTCTCCGGCTGCAGGCGGAGGGCTGCAGGCTCCAGCTGCAGGCGGAGGGCCTCCACGGCTCCTCCTGTCCTCCCGTGCTCCAGCTGCAGGCGGAGGGCTGCAGGCTCCGGCTGCAGCCGGAGGGCCTCCACGGCTCCTCCTGTCCTCCCGTTCTCCAGCTGCAGGCGGAGGGCCTCCACCAGCCTCTGTTTCTGCCGCAGCATCCGCGTCAGCTCCTCAATCTGCTTGTCCTTCTCCTGCAGCAGCCAGTGTGGATTTTGACAGCAAGTTTTGAGTTTCGTTTTTACATTTTAATTTTAATTTAAAAAAAAAAAATAATAATTAATTTAAAATGTTTTTTTTTTTTTTTTTTTACTTTTTAACTATTTAATTTTTTAACATGTTAGTCTAGTTTTGATTTGCTGACGACATGTCTTAAGCTTACGTTTTTAGCTCGTTTTCATGTCATTCAACATTTTCCATGGTAGTTTTTTATAGTTCAACAGAATCAACGCTACATATACCTGCAGCATCCTGTCTTTGTCCTGCACGAGGGCAGAGGCGGAGAAATAGGAGGACGCGGTCGTCAGGAGAGCATCATGGCTGTGCTGTCTGTGTAGAGAGGAGGAGGAGGAGGAGGAGGAAGAGGAGGAGGCCTTCCTGCTGCCGGACAGCTCGCATGGCGGCTGCTGCTGCAGCATCATCATGCCAGGTGTGGTGGAGGTGGAGGAGCAGGAATGAGGCTCGTCTTTGACGACGGAGGCGGCGGCGGTGGGCATGGCGGAGAGATGCCGCGGCGTGGTTGAAGACGATGGGTGGAGACTCAGCTGGGTCAGGGGTGAGGTCACCTGGAGCAGGGGGTTGAGGGAGAGAGGCCAAACGGAGTTTATAGTTTAACAAGATAGTATTACTCAAACTGTTAATTTAACACATCTCTGTTTACACCTTTATTTTATTCCTAGAGGGGGTTATTAACCAATTCTGACCTGAGATCAGATTCATACGAGGTTTCCGCCGGACACACACTGGTCTGATGAACCCATTCTGACCGGAGATCAGATTCTAAAAATGTCAGTCGTTTTTTTAGATTTTTCAAAAATAGCAGACCTACAAGCTTGTAGCGCGCCACTCGGTGGCGCGATATGAGCTTGTAGATCTGCTATTTTTCAATAGCTAAAGCATAACATGATGCTGACACCAAAATGGGTGCCCGGTCAGAATGGGTTAAAAAGTTTCTTAGTTTAATAAAGAAGAAAAAAAGATGACTGCAGATGATTACGTGGTGTCGGAAAGTGTGCCTCCAAAAAGGTGAACAGAACAAAGAATGAAACAGAAAAAGTATGTATGCTTTGATGTTGAACCTTAGAAAAATAGAACATTGAACATGAAATAGATATCTGATGCTAGAAGCTCAAGAGGCATCCAAAAATGGATCATGACATCGGCAAAACAAAAAAAAGTGCAAACGCCAAAATGTAGGTCAGAATTCTTTCTTTAAGTCCAACACGCTCAAACATGCTGAATCCGTTTTTTAAATCCCTTGAATTAGGACTTAGATGGTTTCTAAGTGGATAAGCCTTTACTCTCACACACCTTTGCTCCAATGTTAAAAGGAAAGCAGGATACGGTTTATGGCATTGGGGATTTGAGTGGAAGAAAGTTATATTATATATAATCAGGGCCGGATTTACCCTCCCAAGGGCCCCTGGACTAGAAAGAATTGCAGGGCCCCCATGAGCTGTGCGGTGCCTTTTGGCCGAAATTTTTTTTGTCCGGAATTTTTTTTTTCGCTGTAATTTTGGGGTACCCAGCCTTCCCCCAAAAGAGAAAGGCAGGCAGACAGACAGACAGACTAGTCGCTGAATGCAGGCTGCCATGCACAGCGACATTGGCAGGGGTTTTCCACAACACAGCGTCACACTGTCTGCAGTGCAGAGCAGAAGCTCTCAATGTTTTAACCATTAAATGTACAATAACTAAAACATAAATCTCACTTTTTTCTTTTTTTTTGGAGGGCCCCTTCCTGTCGGGGGCCCCTGGGCTGTAGCCCACCCTAGCCCAATGGTAAGTCTGTCCCTGTATATAATATATTTTTAACATACAATGCCTGACTACACAAATTCCTCAAAATGTGAATGCTTGTCTTTGTTCTACATCTAGTCTGAAAACCCACCTTTTCAGACTCCATCATGGCCCATAGCACTTACCCTACACCCTTAGATAGCATTTCTGTAGACTTAGATAGCATTTGATACAGACTTATAGCATGTTATGTAGACAGCACTATAATTGCATTGTATGTAGCCATAGCACGTCATAGTACATATGTATAGCATAGTATAGTTATATGTATAGTTTATATGTATAGTTTCATTATATAGATATTCCACTGTTACGTTCTTAGCTTACGCATGTTTCATGATAAATGCTTTTTATGTGATTTTATGTGATGTGACTCTGGATTAAGAGCGTCTGCTAAATGCCTAAATTGTAAATTGTATCAGGGGTATTAGGGTATAGGCAACTAAGTTTGTCCTCGATGGCCCAACATCTCTCCATGACTTCATATGGGGGGCCAGACACAGTAAAGATTTGACCTTTTTAACATCAATTTGGAGTCTAGATTGACGTTCTAAAAAGGCCAAATTAGAGGAATATCTATAGAATATTACCCCCATGCCAGCTGCTCTCCCTGCACTGTTGTCACTCTCAACATGAAGTATCAGTACATTATAATAATGTTTAATAAACCTTTTTTTTATATATATTTTTTTATCCCACAATTTTGTAACCCATTTTTCACCCCTGTGTCAATCATCTAATGTGATCCTGGGCTCTACACACCCTCCGCCAACCTAGTCCCCATATATGGGGGACAAGGGGAGAGCAACGGACTTGAACTCATGCTTCCTTCATGCCTGAGTGTCCAAGTTGCTCCTTTACACCTGACAGGGGGGAGTTTCCCTGGTTGGACGTAGCGCGTGGAAGGAACACGTTATTCCAACCAGTTCCTTTCCCCTCCTAATAAACCTTTAGGTGGGGATAGTTTCTCTATTTGGACATAAAAGCCTATAAAAAAAAAATCACATTCTCCAAATTATCTTACAGGCCAGATATAAATAAATATATATATATATATATATATATATATATATATATATATATTTATTTTTGGCCCACGGGCCGCCTCTTGCCTACCCCCGTTCTACATTATAAATTGAAAAGTCAATCACAATCAATTCCAATTGCACCGTAATAGATTAATCAAACAGTGTTAAAAAGCAATCAACAGATTAGTCAATAATGATAATGATGGCTATTTGCAGCCGCTCTATATTATTGTAGTACTATCCGCTATCCGTGGGACTGTTCGCTCCACACCACTCCCCTGGCTCCCAGTACTATAAAACAGAGCACCCCCACACATCCGTCTCTCAAAGGATGCTTCAAAAGGTCAAAGACTCTCCCCATCTACCAATCCATGCAGACATATTCAACCCACCCACTGCTCCACTCCCATCGAGACGACCAATTTGGAGGAACCCCACATCAGCTGACTTCACCATCAAATCAGCTTGGTAAAAGGGAATGGGAGTCCAATGAGGTCCCAAACAAACACCTGGTGTCAGACCCCAACCAACAGGTCCCTGGCACCACCCTCCCAAGGAGACAGTGGTCTACGCTCAATAGATTAAAAAAAAATCGAAGAACGACTGACATTTCTAGAATCTGATCTCAGGTCAGAATGGGTTCATCAGACCAGTGTGTGTCCGGCGGAAACCTCGTATGAATCTGATCTCAGGTCAGAATGGCTTAAGGACTTTGCATTCGCTAAATACATAAATTGTATTACTGACCATTTCTCCAAAGGCGTTCCCGTCGTAGGCTGTGTTCTGTGGGCTCACGGCGGCCGGCGGCACAGAGTGGTCCGAGGGGGTGGGGGAGGCCGGCGGGCTGCTGCTGCCAAAAGGGGGCGCTGCAGGGGTGACAAATGGGGTAACATGTCATTAACCCATCAGGCCTGAGGTCGACATTTTTAAAATGACAGTTTTCTGAAAAACCTCATGTTTCTATATCAGTGGTTCTCAATATTTCATGTCAAGGACCCCAAGAATTATATGTAATATGCCGCCGACCCCCATCTGAAAATATGTTGTTCCAGGGACCCTCCAGAAGCAAAGAATTTAGTTAAAAACTGAAAAAGAAAGAATATATATTCAAAGATTTGAGGCACATTTTCACGATTAAAAAAAAAATAGCAGACCTACAAGCTCGTAGCGCGCCACTCGGTGGCGCGCTACGAGCTTGTAGATCTGCTATTTTTCAATAGCTAAAGCATGACATGATGCCAACACCAAAAGGGGTTCCAGGCCCAAAATGAGTTAATAATAATAATAATACAACTTTATAGCACCTTTCATGACATGAAATGCAGCTCAAAGTACTACACAGAGCAATAGAGAAAAATCACACACGTGTGAACTGAGTGGTGCAATCCCCCCCCCCCCCCCCCTCTCTCTCTCTCTCTCTCTCTCTCTCTCACTCTCTCTCATTAGAGTCACTACCCCTCTCACTGTTTCTGGCGCCCCCTACTGCTATTATTAAGTCACATACTCATGCTCACACAGACAGACACACACACAAACAAACAAACAAGTACGAGGACATTGCAAGCTGGTTGTAGGAGTGGTTGCACCACTCAAAAAGAAAAGGAAAAGGCGTAAAACGACATTAAAATAACAGTGGGAGTTTGTTCCACGCCGTCGGCCCCTAGATGCAGAAAGCTGCTTCACCGGGGTTTTTTTGTCGCCATTTATTTTAGGCACATCGAGCAGGTCCGACCTCCCGTCAGCCCGACCCATTACTAACACTATCCCAAACCCAAATTCTAACCTCGGCCTTAACCAACCACGTACAGTATGAGTCTTAACCTGCCACACACATGTCTTAACCGGCCACGTATGTCGGAGCCACGGGTGAACCCTCTAAGACCCGCATTCATTTCTACTTGTACATTTTTTATTTCAACCTTACTACTACTTTGAAAAAAAAAAGTTTGATGAAAAATTTATAATAATTATATAATAATATAATAAATTAATAATTTACATTTGGGGGATATCTTTCACAATAATGAATAAAACATGTTCTAGACATTCTAATGATCACAAAAAAACATATATTACAATAATTGTACCTACTTTTATGAGTCCAGAGATTTTTAATTTGTGTGAATTTCAGCCTCTGTGGGGGGTATGTATATGCAAATATCATGACTAATGGCATTGAAATGGCATTGCAATGAACATCACTGATGACGTTTAGGTGAAAAAAGAACAGAAAATAATAATTTAGTAATTAATTAAAATAAATTTGTTGCTAAAAAGCAACGCTGGGTCTTAGAGGGTTAACCTGCCACACATGTCTTAACCATGACTTAAAAAAAAGGAATTTCATGAATGAATATGCTTATTATTGAATGAATAAAAGAAAAATCTAAGAATTTCCATAAATTAGAAAACAAATGTTTAAGGAGTCGTGGAAATAGCCGATCTACAAGCTCTTTTGGGTCTCAGGCTAAAAAGTTTGGGAACCACTGATATTGTAATTAATAATAATAATAATAATAAATTTTATTTATAACGCACTTTACATTTGAAACAAATCTCAAAGTGCTACAGGCAGGCAGAAAAAATTAAGATACGAAAAGAAATAAGAATAAAAAAACAGTTAAAAAAAAAACAGCACACAGGGCAGCTTAAAAGTCCGACTGGGCAAATGCCTTACTAAAGAGAAAGGTCTTTAGTCCCTTTTTAAAAGCGTCCACGGACTGTGGTGCTCTCAGGTGGTCGGGGAGGGCGTTCCACAGCCGAGGGGCAGCTGAGCAGAAGGCCCGGTCCCCCATGGTGCGGAGTTTGGTTCTTGTGCTTTTGAGTGTGTATGATGTACCGGAGCGGAGGGAGCGGGTGGAGGCTGGGGGTTCAAGGAGTTCCTTTAAGTAGGGGGGGGCGTTGCTGTGGATGCATTGATGGGTGAGGAGCCAGTGCAGTGTGAAGAGGATGGGTGTGATATGGTCATATTTGCGGACTCTCATTAGGACCCTGGCAGCGCTGTTCTGGATGTATTGCAGCTTTTGTAGATGTTTGCCAGGAATCCCAATGAAGAGGGCGTTGCAGTAGTCCAGTCTAGAGGAGATAAAGGCATGGATGAGCTTCTCTGCATCTGACTGGGTTAGAAGGGGGCGGAGTTTGGAGATGTTTTTGAGATGGTAGAATGCGGTTTTGCATAGATATTTTATGTGGTCACTGAATGTCAGGTGAGGATCAAACTTGACACCCAGGTTTGTGACTGAGGAGGAGAAGGGGATAACCTGGCCGTCGAAGGTGAGATGGGACATGGGGCATGAAAGAATCTGGTGTGGTGTGCCAACAAGAAGGGCTTCAGTTTTGCTACTGTTTAACTGAAGGAAGTTGTTGCTCATCCATGCCTTTATCTCCCCAAGACCGGTGGTGAGACATGATATGGCTGCAGAGGGGTTGGGGGCAGTCTTAATGTACAGCTGGGTGTCATCAGCGTAACAGTGGAAGGACAGTCCACGTCCGCTGATGACACGACCAAGGGGCAGCATATATATAATAAATAAGAGCGGACCAAGAACCGAACCCTGCGGAACACCACACGTGACAGGGAGCAGCTTGGACTTGCACCCACCCAGTGAAACATATTCAGTCCTATCAGACAGGTAGGACTGAAACCACTTAACTCATCGATTGCGCAAAACGCTCTAAAGCGTTTTATTAATCTCGAGCGCCGTCTGCGCATCACGCTCTAAAGCGTTTTATTGGTGTTTTTACTGTATACTGTACATCAACTTCTCTGACGCCCGGACAACACATAATGTAACACTGATCATCTCCAGAAAGATCCGCTGTGAGATCCGGGAGTTTAAAGCCCCCCACCTCCTGAAAAGAGGCCTGGTCTAACCACATTCCAGGCATGCCGTATCCATTACGACGTACTGGGGAGGCGGCATCGCCGTCCTGCACACGGCATAGACCAACGCAGATCAGGGGATCTAAAATGGAGCTACCCATTTTCTAGTGTGTGTGAAATTTGTGAATACACTCGATTACCCTTCCCCTCCTGTTTCTACATGGTTTCTCCCGAGGCATCTCTCCATCGCATTACAGTTTCTTCCCCCCCCCCCCCACTCATTCACACAGATCCACTCGACACAGCCCTCTCTAATTCTTTCCAACGACAACTCACCGGTCTGCCGCCTCATTCTCGGAAATATAAACCCGTATATAAACCAAGAATAATCTCCAACGGTCGATCGCCATTTCACGGACAGGTATACGCGAAACGAATGACGTATTCTCGAAGGACCGCCATAGGAGAAGCAGTATACATCTGACCAACTGTCTTTTTTTCGCCGTCGCGTCAGCCATGTTTGGACAAAGAAGCAGTATACTAGGCTAGCAGATATCACACCGTGGAACCCCCCCCACACTGCGAGTTGCGATCGATCGTTTTGCAGTTTGCAATGCTACTCTCATTCTCGGAAAAAAGATTCTCGGCAGTTGATCACCATAATCGCCATAGCGCCTTCGCCAGCCAATTGCAGTGATAAGGCGTCTGGGACGTAATCGACCCGTTTGTAATGGATAACTAATACAATCCTAAGCTGCGGAAGCCATCGTGTTGTCTGTCATTTTGTCGAAATCACAGCCAGCCGGGCTACGCTTATCGCTCCTGTGGTTCATGTCCAGACATGTCGTGGAACCCCCCCCCCCCACTGCGAGTTGAGTCGCTCCTGTGGTTCATGTCCAGACATGTCAACCTCTCAAGTCACTGTTATGCTATCAAACGATCTGTTGATTTTGTTTACTGAGACAATGATCACATATGTGCATAGAATCATCATCATCATGACGTTATCATGACAGGCAGATATAAACATAAATAAATTATCATATACATACTACACACTGAATGAAAGCCCTAAATGTCTAATTTTAGGAGGAAAACAAATAAAATACACATATCCCATATACTGTTTGTCAATACTAGACTATTGAATCCATTTCATTTATAAAATTCTCTTTTTCAGAGAGAACTTTAGCCCATTCTGACCTGAGATCAGATTCATACGAGGTTTCCACTGGACACACACTGGTCTGATTAGAGAAAGCATGGACCTATATAACTATTATTCACAAAATAAGGCATATAGCGACATGTACATACTATATACCGTATGAAACAGAAGACTCTCTGCTTTCATAAGAAAAAAACTAATACTGTAATAATAATAAAAATCACACCCATGTGAAGTGAGCAGTGCAATGTTGTGAAGTGAGCAGTGCAACATTGCACTGCTCACTTCACAGGGGTGTGATTTTCATTATTATTACAGTAGAAGTATTTTTCTTATGAAAGCAGAGAGTCTTCTGTTTCATACGGTATATAGTATGTATAGGCCTTATTTTGTGAATATTTAGTTGTCAGTTCCTTGTCTTGTCTAAAATACTCTGAGGATTTCAGAAAATGCATGGACCTGAAGAACCATTATTCACAAAATAAGGCCTATAGCGACATGTACATACTATATACCGTATGAAACAGAAGACTCTCTGCTTTCATAAGAAAAATACTTCTACTGTAATAATAATAAAAATCACACCCATGTGAAGTGAGCAGTGCAATGTTGTGCAACATTGCACTGCTCACTTCACAGGGGTGTGATTTTTATTATTATTACAGTCCATTCTTCAGGTCCATGCATTTTCTGAAATCCTCTCTGGTGGGCGCAAGCTGCATTCAACAGCCAATTACTGACAAACTATACATGGGACCATGTGTATTTGTTTTCCTCCTAAAAGTAGACATTCAGGGCTTTCATTCAGTGTGTAGTATGTATATGATATTATTTGTGTTCATTTTTATATCTGTCTGTCAATGTCTGTCAACTTCAACCTTCCATATCTCTGCTGTTTTTTCAAAAGAGCAGCGTGCAGTGAAAAGCAGGTTTTAGAAAAAGGTCAATATCTCCAGAATGGAAGATGGTAGAATCATATTTTTTTTTTTAAATTGAAGTGGACTAGTTTGGCTTCCTTTTGATTTATGCAATGTGCGATGTGCTATAAGAGGCCCCTCGCTGTGGGCCCCTAAAAAGTTAAAAAGTCCAATGTTAATCGCTTAGCAGAAGCAATCCTGAGTAGAATTTCAAAAGTTAGCAATCAATGTGTTAAGTGCAGTGCCTGACAGTCCAGTGGCAGTGTGTAGACGCTCCAGGAGGATAGCATGATCCACCGTATCAAATGCAGCGGTTAGGTCAAGGAGGATGAGGAGAGATGGTGACACCTAGGCAAGGCTCAGTTGAAAAAACAAATTAATTAAAAGGAGAAAATATTATCATAGGAGCGTCATCTGCTCATGAATCTCATGCATAGATAATTGGATGATTGCATATATAATCATGTACTTTAAAAAGCAATTGTTTACTGCAGACAGCCTAATCTGTTGAAATTGCTCATTTGTGACAGAATGTCTCTCCGTGCCATAACATTATATATATATATATATTATATAATTATAATAAATAGACTGTTCTCAGTGGGAGGCACAGATCACGGAGGGATATGGTGTAATAATAAGCTGACCTTTTGTCTGTTTTTTGTGGGTTCAGCACTGGGATATTTTTGTTTTAAAGGTATATTCAGTGATTTCACTTAATTCAAATATCACTTATTTTTTTGTTTTGTTGTGATAATCCTCTCTACTATAGAGTGTGCTGACCATAATAAGGAGTTCCTCCCTGTCCCCAGTTAACCCCTGGGGGTAAAAAAAAACGTAGGTTTAGTTTTTGACTCTCTATCCTGATTGGACGAAA
This sequence comes from Protomyctophum parallelum, assembly GCF_964188405.1. NCBI lineage: Eukaryota > Metazoa > Chordata > Actinopteri > Myctophiformes > Myctophidae > Protomyctophum > Protomyctophum parallelum. Next base: position 45,214,904 of record NC_139708.1, read on the forward strand.
GGCTTTGGGTCCCAGCCAAAAACGAAAAAACTGGAATCATGACAATTTTCTGAAAGATTTGAGGCACATTTTAACGATGTTTCAAAAATAGCAGACCTACAAGTTCATAGCGCGCCACTCGGTGGCGCGCTATGAACTTGTAGATCTGCTATTTTTTCAATAGCTAAATTATAACATAATGTTTAAAACACCAAAAAGGGGTTAATTCCCACCCAGAATCGGATAATACAAAAAATGAAAGTGAGTACTTTTTCCACCACTGGCGTTGTTGTTGTTGTTGTTGTCGTGGGTTTTGGAGGAGACCCCTGGCCCTATAGCGCCCCCTGCTGCTGGAGAGGAGGTACCTCCTCCTCCGTTCAGCTCCTGGTAGGTGGTGAGCCTCTCGATGAGGTTGTTCTTGGTGCCCGACACGGGCAAACTGCGCAGCTTTAACTCTGCTTTCAGCTCGGCCACCTGAGAGAGAGAGAGAGAGAGAGAGAGAGAGAGGGAGAGGGAGAGGGAGAGGGGGAGAGAGGGAGAGGGGGAGAGGGAGAGAGAGAGAGAGAGAGAGAGAGAATAAAAACAGAGAAAGTCAAGAGCAGGGGTCATCAATGTTCAAGGTTCAAGCGGTGAGCCGTACTAGCCGTGTCGCACTCAGGAATCATTTTGATTAGTTGATTTGTGCCAAGCAGGGAGGAGTGCATGTGTTTGGTCCGACGGAGCATTGATCCGATCGACAAACCTCGACCTCAAACCCTCACCCTCACCCTAACCTCCCCTGGGGCAGCACACCTAAACCTATATCTGATCTGGCATTTTGGATCAGCTGGAGAGGCTTAAGTGCACATGCCGGTAGGTCAGTAAGGAGGTAGGTCTGGATTAGGAGCTGGGCTGACTCCTGGGTGAGGAACGGTCTAATTCGTCGTATGTTATAGAGTGTGAACCTACAGGATAAAGTGACAGCTGTGATGTGAGTTTTGAACGAGAGCCGACTGTCCAGGACAACACCATAAGGTTCCTGGCTGTTGGGACAGACGTTACCAGGGCGCTGTCTACGTTACACACCTGCTATGGTCATTCAGGGCTAGCTCTTTGTGTGCTTCTGGTAATATTATTAGGCTCATTTTGTATGTCCGTGACGAAAATGGAATCTTGACAAAAAATGTCCACCACAAGCTAGCACGGCTACGACCCCTACAACAATAGGAGGAGGATAAAACGTTAAGAGGAAAATTGAAACGGATGAAAGGAGAAAAAAAGAGACAATAGGGAAGGCATAACAATGACAGCGCCATCCATCACTCTGTCAGCTCCGAGCACGCCGGCCATTTTTCAGCGTCGACATTTTGGTAGTGTCGTGTTATTGTCTTTTGTCTTGCAAAAGTCAAGTCCTATCCATCCGCCAATTACTTCATATAAAGCCAACAGCGGTATAGTCAGCACTGAATAAGAGTCTGTAGTCTGCAGTGCACCATACTGATTAAAAATAACAACTATGCGAAAAGGTTTGTTAACCCATTTTAGACCTACGGTGATTCTACAAATAAATCCTGAGGTTTCTATGTCAGTCGTTCTCAAACATTTTTATGTCAAGGACCCCCAAAAATATATGTAATTTTGCCGCCGACCCCACATCTGAAAATATGTTGTTCCAGGGACCTCCCCAGAAGCAAAGATTTAACCCATTCTGGCCGGGCACCCATTTTGGTGTCAGCATCATGTCGTGCTTTAGCTATTGAAAAATAGCAGATCTACAAGCTCATATCGCGCCACCGAGTGGCGCGATACGAGCTTGTAGGTCTGCTATTTTTGAAAAATCGAAGACACTTTTAGAATCTGATCTCAGGTCAGAATGGATTCATAATAAAACTGTCAGGATGTAATAGACATTTCTAGAATCTGATCTCAGGTCAGAATGGGTTAAAAACGTTCACTCTGAAATAATATTATATTCATAAAGATTTGCGCCACATTTTCACAAGTTTTCTAAAATAGCAGACCTACAAGCTCATAGCGCGCCACTCGGTGCCGCGCTATGAGCTTGTAGCTCTGCTATTTTTCAATAGCTAAAGTATAACATAATGCTAAAAACACCAAAAGGGGTTCCCGCCCGAAATGGGTTAAGCAAAAAATAAGAAAATGAAACCAAAGACAGTTGTCACTTAGGAAGCTTGTATGAGGGCGGTACATTTAAGTCTTGTATGAGGGCGGTACATTTAAGTCTTGTATGAGGGCGGTACATTTAAGTCTTGTATGAGGGCGGTACATTTAAATCTTGTATGAGGGCGGTACATTTAAATCTTGTATGAGGGCGGTACATTTAAGTCTTGTATGAGGGCGGTACATTTAAATCTTGTATGAGGGCGGTACATTTAAGTCTTGTATGAGGGCGGTACATTTAAATCTTGTATGAGGGCGGTACATTTAAGTCTCTTATTTGTATACATTTTAATGTTCATAATCGTCGTCCATGATGACGCCGTAGGCTCAAAGTACTTAGGAACAACCACTGGGTAGTTATCAGCGCCAAAATACCGTCCTCACACGACCGGCCAAAGTGTCAGGTACAGTAGGTGTGGAGATATGCATAGGAACCTATGTGTGCAGGTACGGGGAATACATTAAGGCGACGCACGCAGCTGATCGGGTGTTACATTAATAAGAGTTGTCAATAAAGCCACACAGGATACACGCCAGTCTCGTCTGGATTATTACACAGAGTTGATAGAGCCTGTTACAGTAGGTTACATCAAGGCGATAACCACAAAACCACGCCATTTTGTTTTGGCGGATCTGCCCCGCTGAAAAAACCCACCTTCATTTCGTCCAGGTTGGGAGGCAGAGAGGTGGGTTTGGTCCCTGCAGCCGCTGTGGGGGCGGAGCTCTGGCGGCTCTGAGCGCTCTGATTGGAGGAGGAGGAGGAGGAGGTTACCGTGGACGACTGGGCAGTGGCGGGCCGGGGTGGGGAGGGGTCAGAGGTCGAGGTGGACGAGGCAGCGGGTCGCTGCTGATCTGTCTGGGACCTGTGGGGAACAGAGAGAGAGAGAGAGAGAATGAGGATCTGTGGGGAACAGAGAGAGAGAGAGAGAGAATGAGGATCTGTGGGGAACAGAGAGAGAGAGAGAGAGAATGAGGATCTGTGGGGAACAGAGAGAGAGAGAGAGAGAGAATGAGGATCTGTGGGGAACAGAGAGAGAGAGAGAGAGAGAATGAGGATCTGTGGGGAACAGAGAGAGAGAGAGAGAGAGAGAATGAGGATCTGTGGGGAACAGAGAGAGAGAGAGAGAGAATGAGGATCTGTGGGGAACAGAGAGAGAGAGAGAGAGAGAGAATGAGGATCTGTGGGGAACAGAGAGAGAGAGAGAGAGAGAATGAGGATCTGTGGGGAACAGAGAGAGAGAGAGAGAGAGAATGAGGATCTGTGGGGAACAGAGAGAGAGAGAGAGAGAATGAGGATCTGTGGGGAACAGAGAGAGAGAGAGAGAATGAGGATCTGTGGGGAACAGAGAGAGAGAGAGAATGAGGATCTGTGGGGAACAGAGAGAGAGAGAGAGAGAGAATGAGGATCTGTGGGGAACAGAGAGAGAGAGAGAGAATGAGAATCTGTGGGGAACAGAGAGAGAGAGAGAGAGAATGAGGATCTGTGGGGAACAGAGAGAGAGAGAGAGAGAGAATGAGGATCTGTGGGGAACAGAGAGAGAGAGAGAGAGAATGAGGATCTGTGGGGAACAGAGAGAGAGAGAGAGAGAATGAGGATCTGTGGGGAACAGAGAGAGAGAGAGAATGAGGATCTGTGGGGAACAGAGAGAGAGAGAGAGAGAATGAGGATCTGTGGGGAACAGAGAGAGAGAGAGAGAGAGAATGAGGATCTGTGGGGAACAGAGAGAGAGAGAGAGAGAGAATGAGGATCTGTGGGGAACAGAGAGAGAGAGAGAGAGAATGAGGATCTGTGGGGAACAGAGAGAGAGAGAGAGAATGAGGATCTGTGGGGAACAGAGAGAGAGAGAGAGAGAGAGAATGAGGATCTGTGGGGAACAGAGAGAGAGAGAGAGAGAGAATGAGGATCTGTGGGGAACAGAGAGAGAGAGAGAGAGAGAATGAGGATCTGTGGGGAACAGAGAGAGAGAGAGAGAGAGAGAATGAGGATATGTGGGGAACAGAGAGAGAGAGAGAGAGAGAGAGAGAGAGAGAGAATGAGGATCTGTGGGGAACAGAGAGAGAGAGAGAATGAGGATCTGTGGGGAACAGAGAGAGAGAGAGAGAATGAAGGGTGGATGATGTACAGTACACCAGGTGTGGGCAACCTTTGGCACCGCGGTGCCAACATTGGCACAAAGGAGGGCGATCACTGGCACACTTAGCCTGGGTCCAGCCCAAAGACCCCGCCCACTCTCTGAGTGGACTGCATCTCTTGGTCTGGTGTTGCGCTGTCACTGTGAACTTATAATTTCTTCGGTACAAAAATGTATTATCCAATGAGAATCGGTGGTGGGGGTGGGTCTAACGAACAACCAATCAGCGCCGAGGCCCGTTTTCAGCGTCGTCACACAGCGCAACACACACGAGGAAGGAGGGGAAAACAACAACAATGGGTGAGGGAAATTTTAATCCCCTCCCCCTTGAAATGGCTCAGACAGGAGACAATGTCAGACTGAAGCTTCAAGAAAGCTACAGTCTGATAATCAGGCTATGGCTGCGGCACACTGGCATAAGTGTGTGAGAGTGTTTTTCGTCCTGTTATAGCGCCACCATGAGGCCGATTCCTGCAAAACACATCTTTTTTTATTCCCACAGATCAGTCCAACTATTCCTACAGATCACACAATGCAGCACACGTACCTTATGTCTGTACAGACATAAAAAGGTCATGAGATCAAGACGCAGCTGTCAGATACAGCACGCCTGTCTAGTTAACGCTATTTAACCCATTTTCGGCGGGAACCCCTTTTGGTGTTAGCATTATGTTATGTTATAGCTATTGAAAAATAGCAGACCTACAAGCTCATAGCTTGTAGGTCTGCTATTTTTTAAAAATCTTAAAAATGTGCCTCAAATTTGGAATTTATTTTTTCAGAACGAACGTTTTTAACTCAAATCTTTGCTTCTGGGGGAGGTCCCTGGAACAACATATTTTCAGATGGGGGTCTCAGAGGCCAATTACAGATCATTTTTGGGGTCCTTGACATGAAATATTGAGTGAAACGGGTATTTCAGAAAACTTTTTTTCAGGCCTAAATGGGTTAAAATGTTATTCGCTTCAGAGATAGAGCCAAAGAGCGATCTTTTTTGTGTTGTTTAGTCTCTTCATGTTAGCTTCAATCATGACACACCTTTCTCCCCAAAGTGAAGTGGAGACAGAGACAGCTGAGACTTGCAGTAAAAAACACTGCCTCTCCACTGAAAAGGCCTCCCGGGGGAAAACACTGACAAAATAACACTTTGACTTTGGCGAGGAGAAACGAGTTGTGAGCAGTTTGCTCACAATGAACAGATGCTTACAGAGAGTAACATACGCGCACGCACGCACGCACGCACGCACGCACGCACGCACGCACGCACGCACACGCACGCACACACAAAAATGGTTGTGTGGGTGTCACGATGGGGCAGATGGGTTGCCACATCATACATTTCCCCCCTGGATTCTCACATATTTGACCTCTTTCTGGGGGTTTTGACTAACCTGACGCTGCCAGATGAGGGCGGTATTGGGTAACCATGTTCTCCAACACAGCAATCATCTGGGATCTCTCAGGCAGTTGAGCTGACAAAAATCCGTTCCGTACCGGACCAATCAGCGTGAGCTAAGGGCGGGACATGGGCGAAACCGGATGTGAAGCTATATAGACACGTCAATATGATTGGTTGTGTTTGCACGCCCACACGGTGATAGACAGACGGTCCCATCCAATCATCTACCAAGTATCTTGAAAAAAAGGAACAGCCCCGTCATCGAATTTGCTTCCGCGATCCCAGATCCCAATAAGCTGTGAAACAAATTTGTGTAGCAAGCTTCTTGGATCTGGCAGCGTCAGGTTAGGTTTTGACACCGAACACGGTGAAATAACACAGATTGGATTATGTACATATACACTACTAGAAACAAAACCAAAATCCGTGCACATTACACTGAAATCCGGAGCGGGCAGTATGGTGTGTGGTATAGTTGTAGTTCTCACCTGGGCGGAGCGGGGCAAGGATGGTGTGGTATAGTTGTAGTTCTCACCTGGGCGGAGCGGGCAGGATGGTGTTAGCCTGGTTAATAAACCAGACCGAATCAGCCGTTGGCAAAAATAAATTGCCTGCCGGCGGATTACGGTCTGGAGAGGCTCAATTGTACGCCCATTTCCTACACCAGAGAAATGGGGCGGCCAATCGGGACACGGTATGCAATATGGGCGGGCTTTGGTACAGTGACTTTCAATGCTTGAGACCTTTGACTGACAGTAGCTCTGACCAATTGCGTCAAAGAGAAAATGTTTCAACCCGCCGCCCTGGAAGTGAAATCCAAGCTGAGCCTCCCCAGACTAATATCCCGCGGTCCGTGCGATATTAGTCTGGTTTATTAACCAGGCTAGGATGGTGTGGTAGTGGTAGTTGTAGTTCTCACCTGGGCGGAGCGGGCAGGATGGTGTGGTAGTGGTATAGTTGTAGTTCTCACCTGGGCGGAGCGGGCAGGATGGTGCGGTAGTGGTAGTTGTAGTTCTCACCTGGGCGGAGCGGGCAGGATGGTGCGGTAGTGGTAGTTGTAGTTCTCACCTGGGCGGAGCGGGCAGGATGGTGTGGTAGTTGTAGTTCTCACCTGGGCGGAGCGGGCAGGATGGTGTGGTATAGTTGTAGTTCTCACCTGGGCGGAGCGGGCAGGATGGTGTGGTAGTTGTAGTTCTCACCTGGGCGGAGCGGGCAGGATGGTGTGGTAGTTGTAGTTCTCACCTGGGCGGAGCGGGCAGGATGGTGTGGTAGTTGTAGTTCTCACCTGGGCGGAGCGGGCAGGATGGTGTGGTAGTTGTAGTTCTCACCTGGGCGGAGCGGGCAGGATGGTGTGGTAGTTGTAGTTCTCACCTGGGCGGAGCGGGCAGGATGGTGTGGTAGTTGTAGTTCTCACCTGGGCGGAGCGGGCAGGATGGTGTGGTAGTTGTAGTTCTCACCTGGGCGGAGCGGGCAGGATGGTGTGGTAGTTGTAGTTCTCACCTGGGCGGAGCGGGCAGGATGGTGTGGTAGTTGTAGTTCTCACCTGGGCGGAGCGGGCAGGATGGTGTGGTAGTTGTAGTGCTGCTGCTGCTGGTTGAGGATCTGCAGCTGCAGGAACAGCTGCTGCTGTTGGAGGATCTTGGCGTAGGAGGAGTCCAGCGGAGGGGGAGGAGGCTCCTTGTCGCCGCCCTTCTGGTCGGGAGGGATGTACTGGTGGTACTTTAACTTCTTGATCTATGTGTGCACGTGGAGAAGACAACGGATGTGGTATTATAGTTGGGGTGTAACGATACATTTTAACGATACTTGTTGACGATATTCGTCAACAAGTATCTTATGGTATATTATGGCTCCCAGAAAAAAAAAAAGTTGTCCCTTTTTTTTGCAGATGGGTTTCACCCTCGTCAACTCTGAGTCCCGCAAGCAGCACCTTGCGGGACTCACCCCGCGCAATTACCTGAGCCTGAGGCCACTTTTATACGGCAAAAAGTCCTGTTGCGTTCTCACTTTGTATTCAGCCCGGAGAGCAGTGATTTAAACATGCATGCCAGGTAGCTAGGTGGCGCTGACGCACTGCCAGGTAGCTAGGTGGCGCTGACGCGCTGCCAGGTAGCTAGGTGGCGCTGACGCACTGCCAGGTAGCTAGGTGGCGCTGACGCACTGCCAGGTAGTTAGGTGGCGCTGACGCACTGCCAGGTAGCTAGGTGGCGCTGACGCACTGCCAGGTAGCTAGGTGGCGCTGACGCACTGCCAGGTAGCTAGGTGGCGCTGACGCACTGCCAGATAGACCAGGCATACGCATACGTAGTAGAAACCACTTCCGTTCTACTTCCAATCCAAATATGGACCTACGGATGTGCACCGAAGTAATAAACATATAAGCAACGTGAGCCATGATGTCACACGTTTTGCACGTTTACATGGAGACGCCAGGCGGAGCGTTTTCAAAGATTACAAAGAAAAAAGGAGTTTTGACTTTGTTGCGTTTTCAACTCCCAAAAACTCAGTTTTCGTCTAAACTAGAGTTGTCCCGAGTACGAGTACAAGTACTTAATGTTTAGCAGTTCGCCGTTACCGAATACAGATACGAGTACTTTATTTTTGTTGAGTAACCACTTATTTTACCCCCTTTTTCTCATAGATGCAGATGGATCTCCGATCTACACTTGTCAGTTGTCATGTTATGCTTGTAGATCGGCTGTTTTTCACCCAATGCGCTGCAGTGTTGGGTACGATAGTTGCTCACGTCACATTTTTTTCAGCCTAGTGTCAATTGTATGTTTTGGTACTCAGGTCAAAGTAGTATTGGGGCCGGTTCCGAGTACCGTGTAAGAACAATTCTAGTCTAAACGACGTGTGCCCGACGTGCTGCCCGACAAAAAAAAAGAAAAAGTGTGATGATAGGCAATGATAGATTTTCTGTCATATTCCACACTTCTCTGATCCTCGCCTGCACGTCACAGCGGATTTGTCACAGCGGATTTGTAATTTCCAGACAGAGACATCTCGTGTGACATTCATCCAGACTGCAGGTACAGTAGCTCCGATACTGTAATGCATAGATTTTGAAAGCCATGTCACCGCTTATAGCCGTCCTATAACGGTCGCACCAATACCATACCGGCAGACGTTGCAAGTAATGTGTGAATCGTTTTGATACAGTGAGACAGTCATGGCAGCAAAAACTAACTGTTTTTTTTTTTTCATCCAAAATGAGTTAACCCATTTTGGACTGAGGTCGATTAAAAAAAAAGGCTTCTAAATCCTAAAAGAAAATCTGAAAAACCTATGTTTCTATGTCAGTGGTGCTCAACCTTTTTCATGTCAAGGACCCCCAGAATTATCTCTATTGGGCCACACGGACCCCCATCTCAAAATATGTTGTTCCAGGGATCCCCCAGAAGCAAATATTTTAGTTAAAAATGTTCGCTCTGAAATATATATTCAATGATTTGCGCCACATTTTAACGTTTTTTCTAAAATAGCAGACCTACAAGCTCGTAGGGCGCCACTCGGTGGCGTGCTATGAGCTTGTAGATCTGCTATTTTTCAATATCTAAATTATAACATAATGTTTAAAACACCAAAAGGGGTTCCCGCCCAAAATGGATTAATAGCACAGGCAGACTCTTCACATACTAGAGCATGTCTGAAATAAATGTCAGAGCTGAGAATTTACATGCAAATATGAAATAAACGCTTAAACATGTAGCTAGGTGTAATGTTAGAGTCCACAGAAGACATTAAATAAACGCTTAAACATGTAGCTAGGTGTAATGTTAGAGTCCACAGAAGACATGTAAATATGAAATTTAAATGCTTAAACATGTAGCTAGGTGTAATGTTAGAGACCACAGAAGTGAACCTTTTCAAGCCTGTTTTCTCAACTCGCTGTTTTCTGCAAGACATTACTCTATAAGCCATATCTCCAAAAACTGGTGGGTCAAACTGAACAACCAATATTTGAAGATATGATTCCCTGCTTTACCTTCACATGAAAACACGAAAATTAAAAAACATACAGTGAGTACAGTATGTCATGTCGTTATCTATTTAATTGGTATGGTAATTCTTTGGTTCCCTTTCCTGCCCTATCTCTCCTCCTTTATCAGGCCCTTCCAGTCATCAGGGGATTTTTTTTGGGGGGGTGGGCTTAAAGGCTCATACATACTCCAGTTTTTGGTGAAAGCGGTTATCACCGCCGTGTAGTTTTTAAAGGGTTGGAAAACTACACTATTACGTCAGTCGCGGTGATGATCAGCTATCACCGCGGACACAGACCCATCTCTCTGTTTTTACTATAAGACAAGTCTTTGTCACCCCGTTCACTGATTGGTCTAGAAGTTGGGTAAACCACAGGGAGGCGGGGTCAATCCTTAAAGGGACACTTCACCCTTTTTGCAAAAAAATATATGTTAATGACGTTTAGAAGCTTTAGATCACTTTCCTGGGGGTATTTATGTGTGTAAATCTGTGGTTTTAGATATTTTAGATTGTAGCAGTGAGCCTGTTGTCTCTGATGTCATGGACACTGGTCTCACTACCTTCCTGGACTACAATTCCCATAATTCTTTGGTGCACTGCTCCTCCTTGTGGATAGGGGGAGAGCTGTCTTACTGAGACAACATGTAGTCCAGGAAGGAAGGTGAGCCCAGTGTCCATGACATCAGAGACAACAGGCTCACTGCTACAATCAAAAATATCTAAAACCACATATTACACACAAAAAGGGTGAAGTGTCCCTTTAAGGACATCACCGCGAGTATGATGGCCTCAACTCTTATCACCGTTTTAGGTGATACGCTATCACCTAATCACCAAAAACAACAGAGTACGTATGAGCCTTTAGCGCCCCCTGCCATCGAATGACAGCTGATGTCAGCTCAAGCACCCATCGGCGTTGAGAGGATTATTTACCATAAAGTAATTTGGTAAACATTTACTTTTGCAACCAAACTAGTGAAGTCTCTGTTATAAGAACCCATTCTGGGTGGGAAGTTATACCCTTTCGGTGTTTTAAGCATTATGTTATGCTTTAGCTATTGAAAAATAGCAGATCTACAAGCTCACAGCGCGGCACCGAGTGCCGCGCTACGAGCTTGTAGGTCTGCTATTTTTGAAAAATCGAAGAACGACTGACATAGTAAACATAGCTTTTGCAGAAAACTGTCGGGATGTAGAAGATTTTTTTTTAGAATCTAATCTGACATCCTGGCAAACAGCCAACGGGTCTAAACACTTTCATACTGTCACACTGACAAAGAAATGCTCACCTTAGGTTTGCTGTCTTTGGGTTTTTTGGGTCTCTGGGCCGAGCAGCGCTCAGAGTTGGTCTTGGGCTGAGACTGGAGAGAAGAGAGGAGAGGAGAGGAGAGGAGAGGAGAGGAGAGGAGAGGGGAGGGGAGGAGAGGAGAGGGGAGGGGAGGGGAGGGGAGGGGAGGGGAGGGGAGGAGAGGAGAGGAGAGGAGAGGAGAGGAGAGGAGAGGAGAGGAGAGGAGAGGACAGTGAGGTCACGGTACACATCATGTGGACCAGTGGTTCCCTAACTTTGTTCATGTCAAGGACCCCCAAATTGACACTAATTAGCCTGCGGGCCCCATTTGAAAAGATATGCCAGGGACCCCCATAAGAGAAGATTTTTACGGCTCTAGCAGCAAAAAGTTGCTCAGGAGTCATTATTTTTTTAAATAGGCTGTCATTATATATTTGTGGCTTTCACACTCAGTCTAAACGATTGATCACCGACCAGGGATCACACACTGCAAGAGTTCACCAAGATGCACGCACGCACGCACGCACGCACGCACGCACGCACGCACGCACGCACGGGGAGGCGTCGGCGAGCGCTTTTAATCAGCGCTGGACCTTCTAGCAGCTCCTTTCAAACCCAGCGAGCAAAACCTCGACGATCAAAGCTCGATTTTACGTCAGATCGGGGGATTTGTCGGCGAGCGCCAAAAATGCTCCCCGACAGCATAATCGGAGGAAATATCGGGCAGTGTGTACGAGCCATTAATTAGTATCATCTGTAAAACAGCTTCCCAGTAGGAAGTATAGGAAGAGTTATCCTGAGTGCATGGAGCACCGTTTCAGAATGATGTCCCTCGTTTGAGTTTTGGCTGATCAGCTGATCATCATGGCGTCGCTCGCTCACCTTCACTGTCGCCAAAGAAGTGGCACTCCTCTGACCACCCGGCGCAGCCGTCCCATTGGTCAGCTTCTGGGAGGGGGAGGATCCAGAGACAGGTGGGAGAGGGGGAGGGGCCGGGGGCGGCGCCTGATTGAGAAACTGGTAAAGAAGAAAAGAGCATTGTGGTGAGTGATGATTATTACAGGTCCAACATGTCATTACTAGTCCAGGACTAGAACCATGAAGAGAGAGAGGGAGAGAGAGAGAGAGAGAGAGAGAGAGAGAGAGAGAGAGAGAGAGAGAGAGAGAGAGAGAGAGAGAGAGAGAGAGAGAGAGAGACGGAGAGAGAGAGAGAGAGAGAGAGAGAGACAGACAGACTATAGGATTCTACAACACTGGTCCTCTGGCACTCGCCCGGCTTTATAGTTTGGTGATGGAGCAACTTAACCCATTCAGGCCTGACGTCGGAAAGAAAAGAAAAGAAAAAAAGAAAGTCATTTTTTCGGAAAAACATAATGTTTCTAGATCAGTGGTTCTCAATATTTCATGTCAAGGACCCCCATCTGAAAATGTGTTGTTTCAGGGACCACCCCCCCCCCCCAGAAGCAAAGATTTGAGTTAAAAACGTTCGCTCTGAAAGAGTATATATTCAAAGCTTTGCACCACATGTTCATGATTTTTCAAAAATAGCAGACCTACAAGCTCGTAGCGCGCCACTCGGTGGCGCGCTATGAGCTTGTAGATCTGCTATTTTTCAATAGCTAAATTATAACATAATGGTTAAAACACCAAAAGGGGTCCCCGCCCAGAATGGGTTAAGCACCATGGACGTTTAAATAATTACAACATTATTGTTATTTCACTCCGAGTCAATTTCACACCCCACTGATTAATTATATGAATGTTATATATTATGCAAATGATGCATACAACTGAGTTGACCACCCCGGGTCCTCTCTAGAATGTTAAACAGTAGAGATGTGATGTCATAGTGATGATGTCATATGGCAGTGTTTCCCAAATTTATTCATGTCAAGGACCCCCAAAAAGTGACACTAATTAGCCCCCCGGACCCCGATTTCTCAACCCGTTTAATTTCAAGGACCCCCATTTAATGGCATTTCTATCTCTGGGACCCCCGATTTATATTGAAAAACCAATGTTAATTTAACTCTGAGAGTGTACAAATGGAACCACACGGACCCGTCAGGGTCTGCTTGGTTCCATTTGTACACTCTCTGAGTTACAGACCCATAAGGGTCAAATTGGTTACAAACTATCATTTAGTTGGGGACCCCCTGGAACTCCCTCAAGGACCCCTGGGAGTCCCCGGACCCCACTTTGCGGGAACCACTATATCTGGTGTCGGCAAATCGCTCAAAAATGGACGGCCTGCACAAATCTGCATCTCCAGGCTGGCACGGCAACAGTGTGTGCTGTGTGTGATGTCAGACCTTACCTCCGGTCAGCCTATACATAAAGTGTGAATTGTCATTACTTTCACTTCAGCTCCGAGCTTTAGTGTTGAGGTTTACCCCGGAGGAGTTCCCTGAGAAGTAGCCCTGAGTGAGAGTGACTATTGTCCAACCCAACAGAGGAACCAAAAGAGCTCTCGTTCTCCTCCCAGTCCATTTAATAGCTGCATTTCATGATGGAAGGAAGGACACAGAGGAGTGAGCAGATCCCTTCAGCGGCCCGTCAGCAAATACTAAACTGCTCTGTAACCAGCCGGAAACATGGAGACACGGATGAACTGACATCTAACAGTCGTCAACAGTTTACCACGAATGTAGCTCTGGCGAGAGGAGAAAATTCAAATCAGCCGAGTTACACAGGAAGAAAGCCCACATCTGTAAACAGTGTGACAAGGGTTTCAGTCAGTCAAGTGATCTGAAGAAACACCAGCGAATCTACACAGGAGAAAAGCCATACCACTGTGACCTGTGTGACAAGAGTTTCAGTAGGTTAGATAGCTTGAAGAGACACCAGAGTATTCACACTGGAGAAAAACCATACCACTGTGAACAGTGTGACAAGAATTTCAGTCATTTAGGTGATCTGAAGAAACACCAGCCAATCCACACTGGAGAAAAACCTTACCACTGTGAAAAGTGTGACAAGAGTTTCTCTGTGTCAGGTAACCTGAAGTCACACCTGCGTATCCACACTGGAGAAAGGCCATACCACTGTAAACAGTGTGGCAAGAGTTTCTCTGTGTCAGTTAACCTGAAGTCACACCTGCGTATCCACACTGGAGAAAAGCCATACCACTGTGAACAGTGTGACAAGAGTTTCCGTAGGTTATATAGCTTGAAGAGACACCAGCCAATCCACACTGGAGAAAAACCTTACCACTGTGAAAGGTGTGACAAGAGTTTCTCTGTGTCAGGTAGCCTGAAGTCACACCTGCGTATCCACACAGGAGAAAAGCCATACCACTGTAAACAGTGTGGCAAGAGTTTTTCTGAGTCAGGTAGCCTGAAGTCACACCTGCGTATCCACACTGGAGAAAAGCCATACCACTGTAAATGGTGTGACAAGAGTTTCTCTGTGTCAGGTGACCTGATTTTACACCAGCGTATTCACACAGGAGAAAAGCCATACCACTGTAAACGGTGTGACAAGAGTTTCCGTCAGTCAAGTGATCTGAAGAAACACCAGCGTATTCACACAGAAGAAAAGCCATACCACTGTAAACAGTGTGACAAGAGTTTCAGTCAGTCAAGTGGTCTGAAGAAACACCAGCGTATTCACACAGGAGAAAAGCCATACCACTGTAAATGGTGTGACAAGAGTTTCAGTAGGTTAGATAGCTTGAAGAAACACCAGCCTATCCACACTAGAGCTCTTCAAGGGGCAAAACAAATGGTCCCAAAATCCGAAATTAATCTGTGACATTTTACCGATTCTGACTACAACATGACGTCACTGAGTCGCGATGAAGAGCAAACCACCGCCACCACCCCAGCCCTTCTCTCTGTTTTTACTCACACCGCTCAACGTTATTTCAGCTCCAGTGGTCAGCTCACCACCGAAGCGGTGGTCACCTCACCACCGAAAATCCAGACTATGTATGAGCCTTTAGAGAGACCAAATTTGAGCCAGATTCTCATTCCAGGCAATGCATCGCTGCATCGCTGCGGAGTGCTTTCACTTTCTTAGCGCGATCAAAGCTTAGACTTTTATAAGATCTCAAAGATGGCAGTTTGCCTCATTTTGAGGAAAATAAGGACCGTAAAAAAAAAATATATATATATATATATATATATATATATATATACATTTTTAATTACCGGATTAAAATAATATTAAAGAAAGACGAAATGTCACGTTCTGTCACAGCCAGGGGGTGGAGAAATTAACATAACTCAGTGTTCCTGGCATTAATACATTTTTTTTTTGTAATTTTTTTTTTTTGGTTTTCTGAGCTCAATTGCACCCAAAAAGTATAGATTTTCTGTGGTCTGTGCTTTGTGCTCTGATCTGCCTGTAGACTGTGAGGATAAGAGTCGACCAGGGCCTGACTTACCGCTGGGCTAGCGTGGGCTGCAGCCGCTGCCCCTCTCTTTTGGGGGGGGGGGGGGGGGGGGGGGGGGGCTGGGTAGCCCAAAATTACAACGAAATTAAAACAAAATACGCTAATTATTTTCCGGCCGCACGGCTTCGCCAAAACGCACCGTTCATCCCAGGGGGTTCCGTGAGTGTGTAGTAGACCAAAAGGTGAAGAGGCCTGTTAATAAATGTCACCATGAGGTCGATTTAAAATAAATATATTGGGACAGAGGTTCTTCCTGAGCCTGCTGGGAGTGTACTGTACAGTACAGTACACACACATACTGTGATCTGTTCAGAGATGGACGGACACACAGATTCATCCGCATAGCTCCTATGTGGATCTCTGCCTGTCATGGTGATGCTGTCAATTGGTGATGTCATAGTGATGATGTCATATGGCATTGTTTCCCAAATGTATTCATGTCAAGGACCCCCAAAATTGACACTAATTAGGCCCGCGGACCCCGACTTCTCAACCAGTTTAATTTCAAGGACCCCCGTTTAATGGCATTTCTATCTCTGGGACCCCCGATTTATATTGTAAAACCAATGTTAATTTAACTCTGAGAGTGTACAAATGGTTCCATTTATACACTCTCTGAGTTACAAACCCATAAGGGTCAATTTGGTTCCAAACTATCATTTAGTTGAGGACCCCCTGGAACTCCCTCAAGGACCCCTGGGAGTCCCCGGACCCCACTTTGGGAACCACTATATCATATGGTGTCGGCAAATCGCTCAAAAATGGACGGCCTGCACAAATCTGCATCTCCAGGCTGGCACGGCAACAGTGTGTGCTGTGTGTGATGTCAGACCTTACCTCCTGGTCAGCCTATACATAAAGTGTGAATTGTCATTACTTTCACTTCATCTCTGAGCTTTAGTGTTGAGGTTTACCCCGGAGGAGTTCCCTGAGAAGTAGCCCTGAGTGAGAGTGACTATTGTCCAACCCCAACAGAGGAACCTATAAGTACTCTCGTTCTCCTCCCAGGCCATTTAAATAGCTGCATTTCATGATGGAAGGAAGGACACAGAGGAGTGAGCAGATCCCTTCAGCGGCCCGTCAGAAAATACTAAACTGCTCTGTAACCAGCCAGAAACATGGAGACACGGATGAACCGACATCTAACAGTCGTCAACAGTTTACCACGAATGTAGCTCTGGCGAGAGGAGTAAAGACAAATCAGCCGAGTTACACAGGAAAGAAAGCCCACGTCTGTAAACGGTGTGACAAGAGTTTCAGTCATTTAGGTGATCTGAAGTCACACCTGCGTATTCACACAGGAGAAAAGCCATACCACTGTAAACAGTGTGACAAGAGTTTCAGTCAGTCAAGTAATCTGAAGTCACACCTGCGTATTCACACAGGAGAAAAGCCATACCCCTGTGAACTGTGTGACAAGAATTTCAGTCATTTAAGTGATCTGAAGAAACACCAGCCAATCCACACTGGAGAAAAACCTTACCACTGTGAAAAGTGTGACAAGAGTTTCAGTCAGTCAAGTGATCTGAAGAAACACCAGCGTATTCACACTGGAGAAAAGCCATACCACTGTAAACAGTGTGGCAAGAGTTTCCGTCAGTCAAGTGATCTGAAGTCACACCTGCGTGTCCACACTGGAGAAAAGCCATACCACTGTAAACAGTGTGGCAAGAGTTTCTCTGCGTCAGGTAACCTGATTTTACACCAGCGTATTCACACAGGAGAAAAGCCATACCACTGTAAACAGTGTGGCAAGAGTTTCCGTCAGTCAAGTGATCTGAAGTCACACCTGCGTGTCCACACTGGAGAAAAGCCATACCACTGTAAACAGTGTGGCAAGAGTTTCTCTGTGTCAGGTAACCTGATTTTACACCAGCATATTCACACAGGAGAAAAGCCATACCACTGTAAACAGTGTGACAAGAGTTTCTATGGGTCAGGTGACCTGATTTTACACCAGCGTATCCACACAGGAGAAAAGCCATACCACTGTAAATGGTGTGACAAGAGTTTCCGTCAGTCAAGTGATCTGAAGAAACACCAGCGTATTCACACAGGAGAAAAGCCATACCACTGTAAATGGTGTGACAAGAGTTTCCGTCTGTCAATTCATCTGAAGAAACACCAGCGTATTCACACAGGAGAAAAGCCATACCACTGTAAATGGTGTGACAAGAGTTTCAGTAGGTTAGATAACTTGAAGAAACACCAGCGTATCCACACTAGAGCTCTTCACGGGTCCAAACAAATGGTCCCAAAATCCGAAATTAATCTGTGACATTTTACCGATTCTGACCCGTTCCGAAAACATTTTCAAAGAGGAAACCCAACCCGAATGGATCCGTGACTATTTCATCCGATTCCGTTCCGAGATTTCTTTCAAATGGCGGAGCCGAGCCAGTCCGAGATCCGATTACTTCCGACATTCCAAGAGACCCGACCAGGCCAGGCAGACATAAATGTGGACTTTATGAAATAATATAGCGGGCGTCACGTAATGACCAATTACCATTTTATGATTAAAGTGCAAAAGAGAGAGAGAGACACCCACACACAGAGAGACAGAGAGAGAGGTTCCCTGCAGGCTGCAGCAGAGGGTAAGAGAGACCAAATTTGAGCCAGATTCTCATTCCAGGCAATGCATCGCTGCATCACTGCATCAATGCATCAATGCATCAATGCATCAATGCATCGCTGCGGAGTGCTTTCACTTTCTTAGCGCAATCAAAGTTTAGACTTTTATAAGGTCTGAAAGATGGCAGTTTGCCTCATTTTGAGGAAAATAAGGACAAAATAAAAAAAGAAAGACGAAATGTCACGTTCTGTCACAGGCAGGGGGTGGAGAAATTAACGTAACTGTGTTCCTGGCATTAATACGTTTCTTTTGGTAATCTTTTTAGTTTTTTAGTTTTCTGAGCTCAATTGCACCCAAAAAGTATAGATTGTCTGTGGTCTGTGCTTTGTGCTCTGATCTGCCTGTAGACTGTGAGGATAAGAGTCGACCAGGGCCGGACTTACCGCTGGGCTAGCGTGGGCTGCAGCCGCTGCCCCTCTCTTTACAACGAAATTAAAACAAAAAACCCTAATTCTTTTCCGGCCGCACGGCTTCGCCAAAACGCACCGTGCATCCCAGGGGGTTCCGTGAGTGTGTAGTAGACCAAAAGGTGAAGAGGCCTGTTAATAAACGTCACAATGAGGTTGATTTAAAATAAATATATTGGGACAGAGGTTCTTCCTGAGCCTGCTGGGAGTGTACTGTACAGTACAGTACACACACATACTGTGATCTGTTCAGAGATGGACGGACACACAGATTCATCCGCATAGCTCCTATGTGGATCTCTGCCTGTCATGGTGATGGTGTCATATTGGTGATGTCATAGTGATGATGTCATATGGCAGTGTTTCCCAAATTTGACACTAATTAGCCCCGCGGACCCCCATTTCTCAACCCGTTTAATTTACAGGACCCCCATTTAATGGCATTTCTTTCTCTGGGACCCCCGATTTATATTGAAAAAAACAATGTTAAATTAACTCTGAGAGTGTACATTGGAACCACACGGACCTGTCAGGGTCTGCTTGGTTCCATGTATACACTCTCTGAGTTACAGACCCATAAGGGTCAATTTGGTTACAAACTATCATTTAGTTGGGGACCCCCGGGAACTCCCTCAAGGACCCCTGGGAGTCCCCGGACCCCACTTTGGGAACCACTATATCATATGGTGTCGGCAAATCGCTCAAAAATGGACGGCCTGCACAAATCTGCATCTCCAGGCTGGCACGGCAACAGTGTGTGCTGTGTGTGATGTCAGACCTTACCTCCTGGTCAGCCTATACATAAAGTGTGAATTGTCATTACTTTCACTTCATCTCCGAGCTTTAGTGTTGAGGTTTACCCTGGAGGAGTTCCCTGAGAAGTAGCCCTGAGTGAGAGTGACTATTGTCCAACCCCAACAGAGGAACCTATAAGAACTCTCGTTCTCCTCACAGTCCATTTAATAGCTGCATTTCATGATGGAAGGAAGGACACAGAGGAGTGAGCAGATCCCTTCAGCAGCCCGTCAGCAAATACTAAACTGCTCTGTAACCAGCCAGAAACATGGAGATACGGATGAACCGACTTCTAACAGTCGTCAACAGTTTACCACAAATGTAGCTCTGGCGAGAGGAGTAAAGACGAATCAGCCGAGTTACACAGGAAAGAAAACCCACATCTGTAAACGGTGTGACAAGAGTTTCAGTCAGTCAAGTGATCTGAAGTCACACCAGCGTATTCACACAGGAGAAAAGCCATACCACTGTAAACAGTGTGACAAGAGTTTCAGTCAGTCAAGTAATTTGAAGTCACACCTGCATATTCACACAGGAGAAAAGCCATACCACTGTAAACAGTGTGACAAGAGTTTCAGTCATTTAGGTGATCTGAAGTCACACCTGCGTATTCACACAGGAGAAAAGCCATACCACTGTAAACAGTGTGAAAAGAGTTTCAGTCATTTAGGTGATCTGAAGTCACACCTGCGTATTCACACAGGAGAAAAGCCATACCACTGTAAACAGTGTGACAAGAGTTTCAGTAGGTTAGATAGCTTGAAGAAACACCAGCGTATCCACACAGGAGAAAAGCCATACCACTGTAAACAGTGTGGCAAGAGTTTCTCTGGGTCAGGTGACCTGATTTTACACCAGCGTATCCACACAGGAGAAAAGCCATACCACTGTAAACAGTGTGGCAAGAGTTTCTCTGGGTCAGGTGACCTGATTTTACACCAGCGTATTCACACAGGAGAAAAGCCATACCACTGTAAACAGTGTGACAAGAGTTTCCATCTGTCAAGTAATCTGAAGTCACACCTGCGTATCCACACAGGAGAAAAGCCATACCACTGTGAAAAGTGTGACAAGAGTTTCTCTGTGTCAGGTAACCTGAAGTCACACCTGCGTATTCACACAGGAGAAAAGCCATACCACTGTAAATGGTGTGACAAGAGTTTCAGTAGGTTAGATAGCTTGAAGAAACACCAGCGTATCCACACTAGAGCTCTTCACGGGTCCAAACAAATGGTCCCAAAATCCGAAATTAATCTGTGACATTTTACCGATTCTGACCCGTTCCGAAAACATTTTCAAAGAGGAAACCCAACCCGAATGTACCTGTGACTATTTCATCCGATTCCTATCCGAGATTTCTTTCGATGGCGGAGCCGAGCCTCTCCGAGATCCGATTACTTCCGACATTCCAAGAGACCCGACCAGGCCAGGCAGACATAAATATGGACTTTATGAAATAATATAGCGGACGTAATGACCAATTACCATTTTATGATTAAAGCGCAAGAGAGAGAGAGAGACACACACACACACACAGAGATAGAGGTTCCCTGCAGGCTGCAGCAGAGGGTAGAGAGAGACCAAATTTGAGAAAGATTCTCATTCCAGGCAATGCGTCGCTGCATTGCTGCATCGTTGCGATGCATCGCTGCATCGCTGCGCGATCAAAGCTTAGACTTTTATAAGGTCTCAAAGATGGCAGTTTGCCACATTTTGAGGAAAATAAGGACTATTAAAAAAACTGATTTTTAACTTTTTTTTTTTAATTACCGGATTCAAATTATATTATATATATTATTATATAAAGAAAGACGGAATGTCACGTTCTGTCACAGGCGGGGGGTGGAGAAATTAACGTAACTCTGTGTTCCTGGTATTAATACGGTTAAAAAAAGTTTTTGTAATTAAATTTCTTTAGGTTTTCTGAGCTCAATTGCACCCAAAAAGTATAGATTTTCTGTGGTCTGTGCTTTGTGCTCTGATTTGCCTGTAGACTGTGAGGATAAGAGTCGACCAGGGCCGGACTTACCGTTGGGCTAGCGTGGGCTGCAGCCGCTGCCTCTCTCTTTGGGGGGGGGGGGGGGGCTGGGTACCCCAAAATTACAGCGAAATTAAAACAAAATACCCTAATTCTTTTCCGGCCGCACGGCCTCGCCAAAACACACCGTGCATCCCAGGGGGTTCCGTGAGTGTGTAGTAGACCAAAAGGTGAAGAGGCCCGTTAATAAATAGCCTGGAACTCACCTATGCTTTTTATGGCATAGGCAGCTCCCGGCAGGATCCGCCGGGAGAAACTATGCGCAGCTGTGCGACATGAGACTAATTAATTAGAGCGACAGAGAGAGAGAGGAGCGTGTGTGTGTGTGAGCGTCAATTTTACAAAGGTGCAGACGATCAGAAATCATCAGAGAGTGAGAAATGTTTGCGCTACTCTATGCCGAATTGAAGTGGACTCAGACCCAGACTTTTTTTTCCTCCCTGGAAATAAAAACGTCTGGGTTTCCGAGGCTAGTTAATAAACGTCACCATGAGGTCGATTTAAAATAAATATATTGGGACAGAGGTTCTTTCTGAGCGTGCTGGGAGTGTACTGTACAGTACAGTACAGTACACACACATACTGTGATCTGTTCAGAGATGGACGGACACACAGATTCATCCGCACGGCTTCTATGTGGATCTCTGCCTGTCATGGTGATGGTGTCAATTATTGGTGATGTCATAGTGATGATGTCATATGGCAGTGTTTCCCAAATGTATTCATGTCAAGGACCCCCAAAATTGACACTAATTTGCCCCGCGGAACCCCATTTCTCAACCCGTTTAATTTCAAGGACGCCCATTTAATGGCATTTCTATCTCTGGGACCCCCGATTTATATTGAATAAAAACAATGTTAATTTAACTCTGAGAGTGTACAAATGGTTCCATTTGTACACTCTCAGAGTTACAATAAGGGTCAATTTGGTTACAAACTATCATTTAGTTGGGGACCCCCTGGAACTCCCTTAAGGACCCCTGGGAGTCCGCGGACCCCACTTTGGGAACCACTATATCATTATGTTTTCGGCAAATTGCTCAAAAATGGACGGCCTGCACAAATCTGCATCTCCAGGCTTGCACGGCAACAGTTTGTGCTGTGTGTGATGTCAGACCTTACCTCCTGGTCAGCCTAAACATAAAGTGTGAATTGTCATTACTTTCACTTCATCTCCGAGCTTTAGTGTTGAGGTTTACCCCGGAGGAGTTCCCTGAGAAGTAGCCCTGAGTGAGAGTGACTATTGTACAACCCCAACAGAGGAACCTATAAGAACTCTCGTTCTCCTCCCAGTCCATTTAATAGCTGCATTTCATGATGGAAGGAAGGACACAGAGGAGTGAGAAGATCCCTTCAGCGGCCCGTCAGCAAATACTAAACTGCTCTGTAACCAGCCGGAAACATGGAGATATGGATGAACCAACATCTAACAGTTGTCAACAGTTTACCACGAATGTAGCTCTGGCGAGAGGAGTAAAGACGAATCAGCCGAGTTACACGGGAAAGAAAGCCCACATCTGTAAACGGTGTGACAAGAGTTTCAGTCAGTCAAGTGATCTGAAGAAACACCAGCGTATCCACACAGGAGAAAAGCCATACCACTGTAAACAGTGTGACAAGAGTTTCAGTCAGTCAAGTGGTCTGAAGAAACACCAGCGTATCCACACAGGAGAAAAGCCATACCACTGTAAACAGTGTGACAAGAGTTTCTCTGTGTCAGGTAACCTGATTTTACACCAGCGTATCCACACAGGAGAAAAGCCATACCACTGTAAATGGTGTGACAAGAGTTTCCGTCAGTCAAGTGATCTGAAGAAACACCAGCGTATTCACACAGGAGAGAAGCCATACCACTGTAAATGGTGTGACAAGAGTTTCCGTCTGTCAATTCATCTGAAGAAACACCAGCGTATTCACACAGGAGAAAAGCCATACCACTGTAAATGGTGTGACAAGAGTTTCAGTAGGTTAGATAACTTGAAGAAACACCAGCGTATCCACACTAGAGCTCTTCACGGGTCCAAACAAATGGTCCCAAAATCCGAAATTAATCTGTGACATTTTACCGATTCTGACCCGTTCCGAAAACATTTTCAAAGAGGAAACCCAACCCGAATGGATCCGTGACTATTTCATCTGATTCCGTTCCGAGATTTCTTTCAAATGGCGGAGCCGAGCCAGTCCGAGATCCGATTACTTCCGACATTCCAAGAGACCCGACCAGGCCAGGCAGACATAAATGTGGACTTTATGAAATAATATAGCGGGCGTCACGTAATGACCAATTACCATTTTATGATTAAAGTGCAAAAGAGAGAGAGAGACACCCAGAGAGAGAGGTTCCCTGCAGGCAGCAAGCAGAGGGTAAGAGAGACCAAATTTGAGCCAGATTCTCATTCCAGGCAATGCATCGCTGCATCACTGCATCAATGCATCAATGCATCAATGCATCGCTGCGGAGTGCTTTCACTTTCTTAGCGCGATCAAAGTTTAGACTTTTATAAGGTCTGAAAGATGGCAGTTTGCCTCATTTTGAGGAAAATAAGGACAAAATAAAAAAAGAAAGACGAAATGTCACGTTCTGTCACAGGCAGGGGGTGGAGAAATTAACGTAACTGTGTTCCTGGCATTAATACGTTTTTTTTGGTAATCTTTTTAGTTTTTTAGTTTTCTGAGCTCAATTGCACCCAAAAAGTATAGATTATCTGTGGTCTGTGGTTTGTGCTCTGATCTGCCTGTAGACTGTGAGGATAAGAGTCGACCAGGGCCTGACTTACCGCTGGGCTATAGCGTGGGCTGCAGCCGCTGCCTCTCTTTACAACGAAATTAAAACAAAAAACCCTAATTATTTTCCGGCCGCACGGCTTCGCCAAAACGCACCGTGCATCCCAGGGGGTTCCGTGAGTGTGTAGTAGACCAAAAGGTGAAGAGGCCTGTTAATAAACGTTCAGAGATGGACGGACACACAGATTCATCCGCACGGCTTCTATGTGGATCTCTGCCTGTCATGGTGATGGTGTCATATTGGTGATGTCATAGTGATGATGTCATATGGCAGTGTTTCCCAAATTTATTCATGTCAAGGACCCCCAAAATTGACACTAATTAGCCCCGCGGACCCCCATTTCTCAACCCGTTTAATTTACAGGACCCCCGTTTAATGGCATTTCTTTCTCTGGGACCCCCGATTTATATTGAAAAAAACAATGTTAAATTAACTCTGAGAGTGTACATTGGAACCACACGGACCTGTCAGGGTCTGCTTGGTTCCATGTATACACTTTCTGAGTTACAGACCCATAAGGGGCAATTTGGTTCCAAACTATCATTTAGTTGGGGACCCCCTGGAACTCCCTCAAGGACCCCTGGGCGTCCCCGGACCCCACTTTGGGAACCACTATATCATATGGTGTCGGCAAATCGCTAAAAAATGGACGGCCTGCACAAATCTGTATCTCCAGGCTGGCACGGCAACAGTGTGTGCTGTGTGTGATGTCAGACCTTATCTCCTGGTCAGCCTATACATAAAGTGTGAATTGTCATTACTTTCACTTCATCTCCGAGCTTTAGTGTTGAGGTTTACCCCGGAGGAGTTCCCTGAGAAGTAGCCCTGAGTGAGAGTGACTATTGTCCAACCCCAACAGAGGAACCAAAAGAGCTCTCGTTCTCCTCACAGGCCATTTAAATAGCTGCATTTCATGATGGAAGGAAGGACACAGAGGAGTGAGCAGAGCCCTTCAGCGGCCCGTCAGCAAATACTAAACTGCTCTGTAACCAGCCAGAAACATGGAGACACGGATGAACCGACATCCAACAGTCGTCAACAGTTTACCACGAATGTAGCTCTGGCGAGAGGAGAAAATTCAAATCAGCCAAGTTACACAGGAAAGAAAGCCCACATCTGTAAACAGTGTGACAAGAGTTTCAGTCAGTCAAGTGATCTGAAGAAACACCAGCGAATCTACACAGGAGAAAAGCCATACCACTGTGACCTGTGTGACAAGAGTTTCAGTAGGTTAGATAGCTTGAAGAGACACCAGAGTATTCACACTGGAGAAAAACCATACCACTGTGAACAGTGTGACAAGAATTTCAGTCATTTAGGTGATCTGAAGAAACACCAGCCAATCCACACTGGAGAAAAACCTTACCACTGTGAAAAGTGTGACAAGAGTTTCTCTGTGTCAGGTAACCTGAAGTCACACCTGCGTATCCACACTGGAGAAAGGCCATACCACTGTAAACAGTGTGGCAAGAGTTTCTCTGTGTCAGTTAACCTGAAGTCACACCTGCGTATCCACACTGGAGAAAAGCCATACCACTGTGAACAGTGTGACAAGAGTTTCCGTAGGTTATATAGCTTGAAGAGACACCAGCCAATCCACACTGGAGAAAAACCTTACCACTGTGAAAGGTGTGACAAGAGTTTCTCTGTGTTAGGTAGCCTGAAGTCACACCTGCGTATCCACACAGGAGAAAAGCCATACCACTGTAAACAGTGTGGCAAGAGTTTTTCTGAGTCAGGTAGCCTGAAGTCACACCTGCGTATCCACACTGGAGAAAAGCCATACCACTGTAAATGGTGTGACAAGAGTTTCTCTGTGTCAGGTGACCTGATTTTACACCAGCGTATTCACACAGGAGAAAAGCCATACCACTGTAAACGGTGTGACAACAGTTTCCGTCAGTCAAGTGATCTGAAGAAACACCAGCGTATTCACACAGGAGAAAAGCCATACCACTGTAAACAGTGTGACGAGAGTTTCAGTCAGTCAAGTGGTCTGAAGAAACACCAGCGTATTCACACAGGAGAAAAGCCATACCACTGTAAATGGTGTGACAAGAGTTTCAGTAGGTTAGATAGCTTGAAGAAACACCAGCCTATCCACACTAGAGCTCTTCAAGGGGCAAAACAAATGGTCCCAAAATCCGAAATTAATCTGTGACATTTTACCGATTCTGACTACAACATGACGTCACTGAGTCGCGATGAAGAGCAAACCACCGCCACCACCCCAGCCCTTCTCTCTGTTTTTACTCACACCGCTCAACGTTATTTCAGCTCCAGTGGTCAGCTCACCACCGAAGCGGTGGTCACCTCACCACCGAAAATCCAGAAAATGTATGAGCCTTTAGAGAGACCAAATTTGAGCCAGATTCTCATTCCAGGCAATGCATCGCTGCATCGCTGCATCGCTGCGGAGTGCTTTCACTTTCTTAGCGCGATCAAAGCTTAGACTTTTATAAGGTCTCAAAGATGGCAGTTTGCCTCATTTTGAGGAAAATAAGGACCGTAAAAAAAATAATATATATATATATATATATACATTTTTAATTACCGGATTAAAATAATATTAAAGAAAGACGAAATGTCACGTTCTGTCACAGCCAGGGGGTGGAGAAATTAACATAACTCAGTGTTCCTGGCATTAATACGTTTTGTTTTTGTAGCGTGGGCTGCAGCCGCTGCCCCTCTCTTTTGGGGGGGGGGGGGGGAAGGCTGGGTAGCCCAAAATTACAACGAAATTAAAACAAAATACGCTAATTATTTTCCGGCCGCACGGCTTCGCCAAAACGCACCGTGCATCCCAGGGGGTTCCGTGAGTGTGTAGTAGACCAAAAGGTGAAGAGGCCTGTTAATAAATGTCACCATGAGGTCGATTTAAAATAAATATATTGGGACAGAGGTTCTTCCTGAGCCTGCTGGGAGTGTACTGTACAGTACAGTACACACACATACTGTGATCTGTTCAGAGATGGACGGACACACAGATGTATCCGCATGGCTTCTATGTCATGGTTGCCTGTCATGGTGATGCTGTCAATTGGTGATGTCATAGTGATGATGTCATATGGCAGTGTTTCCCAAATGTATTCATGTCAAGGACCCCCAAAATTGACACTAATTAGGCCCGCGGACCCCGACTTCTCAACCAGTTTAATTTCAAGGACCCCCGTTTAATGGCATTTCTATCTCTGGGACCCCCGATTTATATTGTAAAACCAATGTTAATTTAACTCTGAGAGTGTACAAATGGTTCCATTTATACACTCTCTGAGTTACAAACCCATAAGGGTCAATTTGGTTCCAAACTATAATTTAGTTGAGGACCCCCTGGAACTCCCTCAAGGACCCCTGGGAGTCCCCGGACCCCACTCTGGGAACCACTATATCATATGTTGTCGGCAAATCGCTCAAAAATGGACGGCCTGCACAAATCTGCATCTCCAGGCTGGCACGGCAACAGTGTGTGCTGTGTGTGATGTCAGACCTTACCTCCTGGTCAGCCTATACATAAAGTGTGAATTGTCATTACTTTCACTTCATCTCCGAGCTTTAGTGTTGAGGTTTACCCCGGAGGAGTTCCCTGAGAAGTAGCCCTGAGTGAGAGTGACTATTGTCCAACCCCAACAGAGGAACCTATAAGAACTCTCGTTCTCCTCCCAGTCCATTTAATAGCTGCATTTCATGATGGAAGGAAGGACACAGAGGAGTGAGCAGATCCCTTCAGCGGCCCGTCAGAAAATAATAAAGTGCTCTGTAACCAGCCAGAAACATGGAGACACGGATGAACCGACATCTAACAGTCGTCAACAGTTTACCACGAATGTAGCTCTGGTGAGAGGAGTAAAGACAAATCAGCCGAGTTACACAGGAAAGAAAGCCCACATCTCTAAACAGTGTGACAAGAGTTTCAGTCATTTAGGTTATCTGAAGTCACACCTGCATATTCACACAGGAGAAAAGCCATACCACTGTAAACAGTGTGGCAAGAGTTTCTCTGGGTCAGGTAACCTGATTTTACACCACCTTTTCCACACAGGAGAAAAGCCATACCACTGTAAACAGTGTGACAAGAGTTTCAGTCAGTCAAGTGGTCTGAAGAAACACCAGCGTATCCACACAGGAGAAAAGCCATACCACTGTAAACAGTGTGACAAGAGTTTCAGTCAGTCAAGTAGTCTGAAGAAACACCAGCGTATCCACACTGGAGAAAAGCCATACCACTGTAAACAGTGTGGCAAGAGTTTCTCTGGGTCAGGTAACCTGATTTTACACCAGCGTATCCACACAGGAGAAAAGCCATACCACTGTAAACAGTGTGGCAAGAGTTTCTCTGGGTCAGGTGACCTGATTTTACACCAGCGTATTCACACAGGAGAAAAGCCATACCACTGTAAACAGTGTGACAAGAGTTTCTGTCTGGCAAGTAATCTGAAGAAACACCAGCGTATTCACACAGGAGAAAAGCCATACCACTGTAAATGGTGTGACACGAGTTTCAGTAGGTTAGATAGCTTGAAGAAACACCAGCGTATCCACACTAGAGCTCTTCACGTGTCCAAACAAATGGTCCCAAAATCCTAAATTAATCTGTGACATTTTACCGATTCTGACCCGTCACGAAAACATTTTCAAAGAGGAAACACAACCCGAATGGATCCGTGACTATTTCATCCGATTCCGATCCGTTCCGAGATTTCTTTCAAATGGGCGGAGCCGAGCCTGTCCGAGATCCAATTACTTCCGACATTCCAAGAGACCCGACCAGGCCAGGCAGACATAAATGTGGACTTTATGAAATAATATAGCGGACGTAATGACCAATTACCATTTCATGATTAAAGCGCAAGAGAGAGAGAGAGACACACACACACACACACACACACACACACACACACACACACACACACACACACACACACACACACACACACACACACACACACACACACAGGTTCCCTACAGGCTGCAGCAGAGGGTAAGAGAGACTAAATTTGAGAAAGATTCTCATTCCAGGCAATGCATCGCTGCATCAATGCATCGCTGCATCAATGCATCTCTGCGGAGTGCTTTCACTTTCTTAGCGCGATCAAAGTTTAGACTTTTATAAGGTCTGAAAGATGGCAGTTTGCCTCATTTTGAGGAAAATAAGGACCATAAAAAAAATATATATATATATACATTTTTAATTACCGGATTATAATAATATTAAAGAAAGACGAAATGTCACATTCTGTCACAGGCAGGGGGTGGAGAAATTAACATAACTCAGTGTTCCTGGCATTAATACGTTTTTTTTTGTACATTTTTATTTTTAGGTTTTCTGAGCTCAATTGCACCCAAAAAGTATAGATTTTCTGTGGTCTGTGGTTTGTGCTCTGATTTGCCTGTAGACTGTGAGGATAAGAGTCGACCAGGGCCGGACTTACCGTTGGGCTAGTGTGGGCTGCAGCCGCTGCCTCTCTCTTTGGGGGGGGGGGCTGGGTAGCCCAAAATTACAACGAAATTAAAACAAAATACGCTAATTCTTTTACGGCCGCACGGCTTCGCCAAAACGCACCGTGCATCCCAGGGGGTTCCGTGAGTGTGTAGTAGACCAAAAGGTGAAGAGGCCTGTTAATAAACGTCATCACCATGAGGTCGATTTAAAATAAATATATTGGGACAGATGTTCTTCCTGAGCCTGCTGGGAGTGTACTGTACAGTACAGTACAGTACACACACATACTGTGATCTGTTCAGAGATGGACGGACACACAGATTCATCCGCATGGCTTCTATGTGGATCTCTGCCTGTCATGGTGATGGTGTCATATTGGTGATGTCATAGTGATGATGTCATATGGCAGTGTTTCCCAAACATATTCATGTCAAGGACCCCCAAATTGACACTAATTAGGCCCGCGGACCCCCATTTCTCAACCTGTTTAATTTACAGGACCCCCGTTTAATGGCATTTCTTTCTCTGGGACCCCCGATTTATATTGAAAAAAACAATGTTAAATTAACTCTGAGAGTGTACAAATGGAACCACACGGACCCGTCAGGGTCTGCTTGGTTCCATTCATACACTCTCTGAGTCACAGAC
The DNA here is from genome assembly GCF_964188405.1 of Protomyctophum parallelum. Classification (NCBI taxonomy): domain Eukaryota; kingdom Metazoa; phylum Chordata; class Actinopteri; order Myctophiformes; family Myctophidae; genus Protomyctophum; species Protomyctophum parallelum. Next base: position 45,244,990 of record NC_139708.1, read on the forward strand.
CCATAAGGGTCAATTTGGTTCCAAACTATCATTTAGTTGGGGACCCCCTGGAACTCCCTCAAGGACCCCTGGGAGTCCCCGGACCCCACTTTGGGAACCACTGTCATATGGTGTCGGCAAATCGCTCAAAAATGGACGGCCTGCATGTGTGTGATGTCAGACCTTACCTCCTGGTCAGCCTATACATAAGGTGTGAATTGTCATTACTTTTACTTCATCTCCAAGCTTAGTGTTGAGGTTTACCCTGGAGGAGTTTCCTGAGAAGTAGCCCTGAGTGAGAGTGACTATTGTCCAACCCCAACAGAGGAACCTATAAGAACTCTCGTTCTCCTCACAGTCCATTTAATAGCTGCATTTCATGATGGAAGGAAGGACACAGAGGAGTGAGCAGATCCCTTCAGCAGCCCGTCAGCAAATACTAAACTGCTCTGTAACCAGCCAGAAACATGGAGACACGGATGAACCGACATCTAACAGTCGTCAACAGTTTACCACAAATGTAGCTCTGGCGAGAGGAGTAAAGACAAATCAGCCGAGTTACACAGGAAAGAAAGCCCACATCTATAAACGGTGTGACAAGAGTTTCAGTCATTTAGGTGATCTGAAGAAACACCAGCGAATCCACACAGGAGAAAAGCCATACCACTGTGAACTGTGTGACAAGAATTTCAGTCATTTAAGTAATCTGAAGTCACACCTGCGTATTCACACAGGAGAAAAGCCATACCACTGTAAACAGTGTGACAAGAGTTTCAGTCATTTAGGTGATCTGAAGTCACACCTGCGTATTCACACAGGAGAAAAGCCATACCACTGTAAACAGTGTGACAAGAGTTTCAGTAGGTTAGATAGCTTGAAGAAACACCAGCGTATCCACACTGGAGAAAAGCCATACCACTGTAAACAGTGTGGCAAGAGTTTCTCTGTGTCAGGTAACCTGATTTTACACCAGCGTATCCACACAGGAGAAAAGCCATACCACTGTAAACAGTGTGGCAAGAGTTTCTCTGGGTCAGGTGACCTGATTTTACACCAGCGTATTCACACAGGAGAAAAGCCATACCACTGTAAACAGTGTGACAAGAGTTTCCGTCTGTCAAGTTATCTGAAGAAACACCAGCGTATCCACACAGGAGAAAAGCCATACCACTGCGAAGAGTGTGACAAGAGTTTCTCTTTGTCAGGTAACCTGCAAAGTCACACCTGCGTATTCACACAGGAGAAAAGCTATACCACTGTAAATGGTGTGACAAGAGTTTCAGTAGGTTAGATAGCTTGAAGAAACACCAGCGTATCCACACTAGAGCTCTTCACGGGTCCAAACAAATGGTCCCAAAATTTATCTGTGACATTTTACCGATTCTGACCCGTTCCGAAAACATTTTCAAAGAGGAAACACAACCCGAATGGATCCGTGACTATTTCATCCGATTCCGATCCGAGATTTCTTTCGATGGCGGAGCCGAGCCTGTCCGAGATCCGATTACTTCCGACATTCCAAGAGACCCGACCAGGCCAGGCAGACATAAATATGGACTTTATGAAATAATATAGCGGACGTAATGACCAATTACCATTTTATGATTAAAGCGCAAGAGAGAGAGAGAGAGAGAGAGAGAGAGAGAGAGAGAGAGAGAGAGAGAGAGAGAGAGAGAGAGAGAGAGAGAGAGAGAGACACACACACACACACACACAGAGACAGAGAGAGAGAGGTTCCCTGCAGGCTGCAGCAGAGGGTAAGAGAGATTACATTTGAGAAAGATTCTCATTCCAGGCAATGCATTGCTGCATCGCTGCGATGCATCGCTGCGCGATCAAAGCTTAGACTTTTATAAGGTCTCAAAGATGGCAGTTTGCCACATTTTGAGGAAAATAAGGACTATTAAAAAAACTGATTTTTAACTTTTTTTTTAATTACCGGATTCAAATTATATATATTATTATATAAATAAAGACGGAATTTCACGTTCTGTCACAGGCGGGGGGTGGAGAAATTAACGTAACTCCGTGTTCCTGGTATTAATACGGTTAAAAAAAAGTTTTTGTAATTTAATTTCTTTAGGTTTTCTGAGCTCAATTGCACCCAAAAAGTATAGATTTTCTGTGGTCTGTGGTTTATGCTCTGATTTGCCTGTAGACTGTGAGGATAAGAGTCGACCAGGGCCGGACTTACCGCTGGGCTAGCGTGGGCTGCCTCTCTCTTTGGGGGGGGGGGGGGGGGGGGGGGGGGGGGGGGTAGCCCAAAATTACAACGAAATTAAAACAAAATACCCTAATTATTTTCCGGCCGCACGGCTTCGCCAAAACGCACCGTGCATCCCAGGGGGTTCCGTGAGTGTGTAGTAGACCAAAAGGTGAAGAGGCCTGTTAATAAATGTCACCATGAGGTCGATTTAAAATAAATATATTGGGACAGGTTCTTTCTGAGCCTGCTGGGAGTGTACTGTACAGTACAGTACACACACATACTGTGATCTGTTCAGAGATGGACGGACACACAGATTCATCCACACGGCTTCTATGTGGATCTCTGCCTGTCATGGTGATGGTGTCATTATTGGTGATGTCATAGTGATGATGTCATATGGCAGTGTCTCCCAAATGTATTCATGTCAAGGACCCCCAAAATTGACACTAATTAGGCCCGCGGACCCCGATTTCTCAACCCGTTTAATTTCAAGGACCCCATTTAATGGCATTTCTATCTTTGGGACCCCCGATTTATATTGAAAAAAACAATGTTCATTTAACTCTGAGAGTGTACAAATGGAACCACACGGACCTTTTAGGGTCTGCTTGGTTCCATTCATACACTCTCTGAGTTACAGACCCATAAGGGTCAATTTGGTTACAAACTATCATTTAGTTGGGGACCCCCTGGAACTCCCTCAAGGACCCCTGGGAGTCCCCGGACCCCACTTTGGGAACCACTGTCATATGGTGTCGGCAAATCGCTCAAAAATGGACGGCCTGCACAAATCTGCATCTCCAGGCTTGCACGGCAACAGTGAGTGCTGTGTGTGATGTCAGACCTTACCTCCTGGTCAGCCTATACATAAAGTGTGAATTGTCATTACTTTCACTTCAACTCCGAGCTTTAGTGTTGAGGTTTACCCCGGAGGAGTTCCCTGAGAAGTAGCCCTGAGTGAGTGTGACTATTGTCCAACCCCAACAGAGGAACCTGTAAGAACTCTCGTTCTCCTCACAGTCCATTTAATAGCTGCATTTCATGATGGAAGGAAGGACACAGAGGAGTGAGCAGATCCCTTCAGCAGCCCGTCAGCAAATACTAAACTGCTCTGTAACCAGCCAGAAACATGGAGACACGGATGAACCGACATCCAACAGTCGTCAACAGTTTACCACAAATGTAGCTCTGGCGAGAGGAGTAAAGACAAATCAGCCGAGTTACACAGGAAAGAAAGCCCACATCTGTAAACGGTGTGACAAGAGTTTCAGTCAGACAAGTGATCTGAAGAAACACCAGCGTATCCACACAGGAGAAAAGCCATACCACTGTAAACAGTGTGACAAGAGTTTCAGTCAGTCAAGTTGTCTGAAGAAACACCTGCGTATCCACACAGGAGAAAAGCCATACCACTGTAAACAGTGTGACAAGAGTTTCAGTCAGTCAAGTGGTCTGAAGAAATACCAGCGTATCCACACTGGAGAAAAGCCATACCACTGTAAACAGTGTGGCAAGAGTTTCTCTGGGTCAGGTAACCTGATTTCACACCAGCGTATCCACACAGGAGAAAAGCCATACCACTGTAAACAGTGTGGCAAGAGTTTCTCTGGGTCAGGCGACCTGATTTTACACCAGCGTATTCACACAGGAGAAAAGCCATACCACTGTAAACAGTGTGACAATAGTTTCTGTCTGTCAAGTAATCTGAAGAAACACCAGCGTATTCACACAGGAGAAAAGCCATACTACTGTAAACAGTGTGGCAAGAGTTTCTCTGGGTCAGGTAACCTGATTTTACACCAGCGTATTCACACAGGAGAAAAGCCATACCACTGTAAACAGTGTGGCAAGAGTTTCTCTGTGTCAGGTAAGCTGATTTTACACCAGCGTATTCACACAGGAGATAAGCCATACCACTGTAAATGGTGTGACAAGAGTTTCTGTCAGTCAAGTGATCTGAAGAAACACCAGCGTATTCACACAGGAGAAAAGCCATACCACTGTAAATGGTGTGACAAGAGTTTCAGTAGGTTAGATAGCTTGAAGAAACACCAGCATATCCACACTAGAGCTCTTCACGTGTCCAAACAAATGGTCCCAAAATCCGAAATTAATCTGTGACATTTTACCGATTCTGACCCGTTCCGAAAACATTTTCAAAGAGGAAACCCAACCCGAATGGATCCGTGACTATTTCATCCGATTCCGTTCCGAGAATTCTTTCAAATGGCGGAGCCGAGCCTGTCCGAGATCCGATTACTTCCGACATTCCAAGAGACCCGACCAGGCCAGGCAGACATAAATGTGGACTTTATGAAATAATATAGCGGGCGTCACGTAATGACCAATTACCATTTTATGATTAAAGTGCAAAAGAGAGAGAGAGAGAGAGAGAGAGAGAGAGACACACACACACACACACACAGACAGAGAGAGAGGTTCCCTGCAGGCTGCAGCAGAGGGTAAGAGAGACCAAATTTGAGCCAGATTCTCATTCCAGGCAATGCATCGCTGCATCAATGCATCACTGCATCAATGCATCGCTGCATCAATGCATCACTGCATCAATGCATCGCTGCATCAATGCATCGCTGCATCAATGCATCAATGCATCGCTGCGGAGTGCTTTCACTTTCTTAGCGCGATCAAAGTTTAGACTTTTATAAGGTCTGAAAGATGGCAGTTTGCCTCATTTTGAGGAAAATAAGGACAAAATAAAAAAAGAAAGACGAAATGTCACGTTCTGTCACAGGCAGGGGGTGGAGAAATTAACGTAACTCTGTGTTCCTGCCATTAATACGTTTTTTTTGCTAATCTTTTTATTTTTTTAGGTTTTCTGAGCTCAATTGCACCCAAAAAGTATAGATTTTCTGTGGTCTGTGGTTTGTGCTCTGATTTGCCTGTAGACTGTGAGGATAAGAGTCGACCAGGGCCGGACTTACCGTGGGCTGCAGCCGCTGCCTCTCTCTTTGGGGGGGGGAGGGGGCTGGGTAGCCCAAAATTACAACGAAATTAAAACAAAATACGCTAATTATTTTCCGGCCGCACGGCTTCGCCAAAAGGCACCGTGCATCCCAGGGGGTTCCGTGAGTGTGTAGTAGACCAAAAGGTGAAGAGGCCTGTTAATAAACGTCACCATGAGGTCGATTTAAAATAGATATATTGGGACAGAGGTTCTTCCTGAGCCTGCTGGGAGTGTACTGTACAGTACAGTACACACACATACTGTGATCTGTTCAGAGATGGACGGACACACAGATTCATCCGCACGGCTTCTATGTGGATCTCTGCCTGTCATGGTGATGGTGTCATTATTGGTGATGTCATAGTGATGATGTCATATGGCAGTGTTTCCCAAACATATTCATGTCAAGGACCCCCAAAATTGACACAAATAAGGCCCGCGGACCCCGATTTCTCAACCAGTTTAATTTCAAGGACCCCCGTTTAATGGCATTTCTATCTCTGGGACCCCTGATTTATATTGAAAAAAACAATGTTAATTTAACTCTGAGAGTGTACAAATGGTTCCATTTATACACTCTCTGAGTTACAGACCCATAAGGGTCAATTTGGTTCCAAACTATCATTTAGTTGGGGACCCCCTGGAACTCCCTCAAGGACCCCTGGGAGTCCCCTGACCCCGCTTTGGGAACCACTATATCATATGGTGTCGGCAAATCGCTCAAAAATGGACAGCCTGCACAAATCTGCATCTCCAGGCTTGCACGGCAACAGTGTGTGCTGTGTGTGATGTCAGACCTTACCTCCTGGTCAGCCTATACATAAAGTGTGAATTGTCATTACTTTCACTTCATCTCCGAGCTTTAGTGTTGAGGTTTACCCCGGAGGAGTTCCCTGAGAAGTAGCCCTGAGTGAGAGTAACTATTGTCCAACCCAAACAGAGGAACCTATAAGTACTCTCGTTCTCCTCCCAGTCCATTTAATAGCTGCATTTCATGATGGAAGGAAGGACACAGAGGAGTGAGCAGAGCCCTTCAGCGGCCCGTCAGCAAATAGTAAACTGCTCTGTAACCAGCCAGAAACATGGAGACACGGAAGAACCGACGACATCCAACAGTCGTCAACAGTTTACCACGAATGTAGCTCTGGCGAGAGGAGTAAAGACGAATCAGCCGAGTTACACAGGAAAGAAAGCCCACATCTGTAAACGGTGTGACAAGAGTTACAGTCAGTCAAGTGATCTGAAGAAACACCAGCGTATCCACACAGGAGAAAAGCCATACCACTGTAAACAGTGTGACAAGAGTTTCAGTCAGTCAAGTGGTCTGAAGAAACACCAGCGTATCCACACAGGAGAAAAGCCATGCCACTGTAAACAGTGTGACAAGAGTTTCAGTCAGTCAAGTGGTCTGAAGAAACACCAGCGTATCCACACTGGAGAAAAACCATACCACTGTAAACAGTGTGGCAAGAGTTTCTCTGGGTCAGGTAACCTGATTTCACACCAGCGTATCCACACAGGAGAAAAGCCATACCACTGTAAACAGTGTGGCAAGAGTTTTTCTGAGTCAGGTAGCCTGAAGTCACACCTGCGTATCCACACTGGAGAAAAGCCATACCACTGTAAACAGTGTTACAAGAGTTTCAGTAGGTTAGATAGCTTGAAGAAACACCAGCGTATCCACACTGGAGAAAAGCCATACCACTGTAAACAGTGTGGCAAGAGTTTCTCTTGGTCAAGTGACCTGATTTTACACCAGCGTATCCACACAGGAGAAAAGCCATACCACTGTAAACAGTGTGGCAAGAGTTTCTCTGGGTCAGGTGACCTGATTTTACACCAGCGTATTCACACAGGAGAAAAGCCATACCCCTGTAAACAGTGTGACAAGAGTTTCCGTCAGTCAAGTAACCTGAAGTCACACCTGCGTATTCACACAGGAGAAAAGCTATACCACTGTAAATGGTGTGACAAGAGTTTCAGTAGGTTAGATAGCTTGAAGAAACACCAGCGTATCCACACTAGAGCTCTTCACGGGTCCAAACAAATGGTCCCAAAATCCGAAATTAATCTGTGACATTTTACCGATTCTGACCCGTTCCTAAAACATTTTCAAAGAGGAAACCCAACCCGAATGGATCCGTGACTATTTCATCCGATTCCGATCCGAGATTTCTTTCGATGGCGGAGCCGAGCCTGTCCGAGATCCGATTACTTCCGACATTCCAAGAGACCCGACAAGGCCAGGCAGACATAAATGTGGACTTTATGAAATAATATAGCGGACATAATGACCAATTACCATTTTATGATTAAAGCGCAAGAGAGAGAGAGAGAGACACACACACACACACACAAACACACACACAGAGAGAGAGGTTCCCTGCAGGCTGCAGCAGAGGGTAGAGAGAGACAAAATTTGAGAAAGATTCTCATTCCAGGCAATGCATCGCTGCATCGCTGCGTCGCTGCGATGCATCGCTGCATCGCTGCGATGCATCGCTGCGTGATCAAAGCTTAGACTTCTATAAGGTCTCAAAGATGGCAGTTTGCCACATTTTGAGGAAAATAAGGACTATTAAAAAAACTGATTTTTAACTTTTTTTTTTAAATTACCGGATTCAAATTATATTATATATATTATTATATAAAGAAAGACGGAATTTCACGTTCTGTCACAGGCGGGGGGTGGAGAATTTAACGTAACTCCGTGTTCCTGGTATTAATACCGTTAAAAAAAAGTTTTTGTAATTTAATTTCTTTAGGTTTTCTGAGCTCAATTGCACCCAAAAAGTATAGATTTTCTGTGGTCTGTTGTTTGTGCTCTGATTTGCCTGTAGACTGTGAGGATAAGAGTCGACCAGGGCCGGACTTACCGTTGGGCTAGCGTGGGCTGCAGCCGCTGCCTCTCTCTTTGGGGGGGGGGGGGGGGGGGGGGTGGGTAGCCCAAAATTACAACGAAATTAAAACAAAATACCCTAATTATTTTCCGGCCGCACGGCTTCGCCAAAACGCACCGTGCATCCCAGGGGATTCCGTGAGTTAGTAGACCAAAAGGTGAAGAGGCCTGTTAATAAACGTCACCATGAGGTCGAATTAAAATAAATGTATTGGGACAAAGGTTCTTCCTGAGCCTGCTGGGAGTGTACTGTACAGTACAGTACACACACATACTGTGATCTGTTCAGAGATGGACGGACACACAGATTCATCCGCACGGCTTCTATGTGGATCTCTGCCTGTCATGGTGATGATGTCATTATTGGTGATGTCATAGTGATGATGTCATATGGCAGTGTCTCCCAAACGTATTCATGTCAAGGACCCCCAAAATTGATACTAATTAGGCCCGCGGACCCCCATTTCTCAACCTGTTTAATTTACAGGACACCCATTTAATGGCATTTCTATCTCTGGGACCCCCGATTTATATTGAAAAAAAAACAATGTTAATTTAACTCTGAGAGTGTACAAATGGAACCATACGGACACGTTAGGGTCTGCTTGGTTCCATTCATACACTCTCTGAGTTACAGACCCATAAGGGTCAATTTGGTTACAAACTATCATTTAGTTGGGGACCCCTGGAACTCCCTCAAGGACCCCTGGGAGTCCCCGGACCCCACTTTGGGAACCACTATATCATATGTTGTCGGCAAATCGCTCAAAAATGGACGGCCTGCACAAATCTGCATCTCCAGGCTGGCATGGCAACAGTGAGTGCTGTGTGTGATGTCATACCTTACCTCCTGGTCAGCCTATACATAAAGTGTTGAATTGTCATTACTTTCACTTCATCTCCGAGCTTAGTGTTGAAGTTTCCCCTGGAGGAGTTTCCTGAGAAGTAGCCCTGAGTGAGAGTGACTATTGTCCAACCCCAACGGAGGAACCTATAAGAGCTCTCGTTCTCCTCACAGTCCATTTAATAGCTGCATTTCATGATGGAAGGAAGGACACAGAGGAGTGAGCAGAGCCCTTCAGCGGCCCGTCAGCAAATACTAAACTGCTCTGTAACCAGCCAAAAACATGGATGAACCGACATCCAACAGTCGTCAACAGTTTACCACAAATGTAGCTCTGGCGAGAGGAGTAAAGACAAATCAGCCGAGTTACACAGGAAAGAAAGCCCACATCTGTAAACAGTGTGACAAGGGTTTCTGTCAGTCAAGTGATCTGAAGAAACACCAGCGAATCCACACAGGAGAAAAGCCATACCACTGTGAACTGTGTGACAAGAATTTCAGTCATTTAAGTGATCTGAAGAAACACCAGCCAATCCACACTGGAGAAAAACCTTACCACTGTGAAAAGTGTGACAAGAGTTTCCGTCAGTCAAGTGATCTGAAGAAACACCAGCGTATTCACACTGGAGAAAAGCCATACCACTGTAAACAGTGTGGCAAGAGTTTCCGTCAGTCAAGTGATCTGAAGTCACACCTGCGTGTCCACACTGGAGAAAAGCCATACCACTGTAAACAGTGTGGCAAGAGTTTCTCTGTGTCAGGTAACCTGATTTTACACCAGCGTATTCACACAGGAGAAAAGCCATACCACTGTAAACAGTGTGGCAAGAGTTTCCGTCAGTCAAGTGATCTGAAGTCACACCTGCGTGTCCACACTGGAGAAAAGCCATACCACTGTAAACAGTGTGGCAAGAGTTTCTCTGTGTCAGGTAACCTGATTTTACACCAGCATATTCACACAGGAGAAAAGCCATACCACTGTAAATGGTGTGACAAGAGTTTCTCTGGGTCAGGTGACCTGATTTTACACCAGCGTATCCACACAGGAGAAAAGCCATACCACTGTAAATGGTGTGACAAGAGTTTCCGTCAGTCAAGTGATCTGAAGAAACACCAGCGTATTCACACAGGAGAAAAGCCATACCACTGTAAATGGTGTGACAAGAGTTTCCGTCTGTCAATTCATCTGAAGAAACACCAGCGTATTCACACAGGAGAAAAGCCATACAACTGTAAATGGTGTGACAAGAGTTTCAGTAGGTTAGATAACTTGAAGAAACATCAGCCTATCCACACTAGAGCTCTTCACGGGTCCAAACAAATGGTCCCAAAATCAGAAATTAATCTGTGACATTTTACCGATTCTGACCCGTTCCGAAAACATTTTCAAAGAGGAAACCCAACCCGAATGGATCCGTGACTATTTCATCCGATTCCGTTCCGAGATTTCTTTCAAATGGCGGAGCCGAGCCAGTCCGAGATCCGATTACTTCCGACATTCCAAGAGACCCGACCAGACCAGGCAGACATAAATGTGGACTTTATGAAATAATATAGCGGACGTAATGACCAATTACCATTTCATGATTAAAGTGCAAAAGAGAGAGAGAGACACCCACACACAGAGACACAGAGAGAGAGGTTCCCTGCAGGCTGCAGCAGAGGGTAAGAGAGACCAAATTTGAGCCAGATTCTCACTCCAGGCAATGCATCGCTGCATCACTGCATCAATGCATCAATGCATCGCTGCATCAATGCATCGCTGCATCAATGCATCGCTGCGGAGTGCTTTCACTTTCTTAGCGCGATCAAAGTTTAGACTTTTATAAGGTCTGAAAGATGGCAGTTTGCCTCATTTTGAGGAAAATAAGGACAAAATAAAAAAAGAAAGACGAAATGTCACGTTCTGTCACAGGCAGGGGGTGGAGAAATTAACATAACTCTGTGTTCCTGGCATTAATAGGTTTTTTTTGGTAATCTTTTTAGTTTTTTAGTTTTCTGAGCTCAAGTATAGAGTATAGATTATTTGTGGTCTGTGGTTTGTGCTCTGATTTGCCTGTAGACTGTGAGGATAAGAGTCGACCAGGGCCGGACTTACCGTTGGCCTAGCGTGGGCTGCAGCCGCTGCCTCTCTCTTTGGGGGGGGGGGGGAGAGGGGGGCTGGGTAGCCCAAAATTACAACGAAATTTTCCGGCCGCACGGCTTCGCCAAAACGCACCGTGCATCCCAGTGGGTTCCGTGAGTGTGTAGTAGACCAAAAGGTGAAGAGGCCTGTTAATCAACGTCACCATGAGGTCGAATTAAAATAAATATATTGGGACAGAGGTTCTTCCTGAGCCTGCTGGGAGTGTACTGTACAGTACAGTACAGTACACACACATACTGTGATCTGTTCAGAGATGGACGGACACACAGATTCCTCCGCACGGCTTCTATGTGGATCTCTGCCTGTCATGGTGATGCTGTCATATTGGTGATGTCATAGTGATGATGTCATATGGCAGTGTTTCCCAAACATATTCATGTCAAGGACCCCCAAATTGACACTAATTAGGCCCGCGGACCCCCATTTCTCAACCCGTTAAATTTACAGGACCCCCGTTTAATGGCATTTCTTTCTCTGGGACCCCCGATTTATATTGAAAAAAACAATGTTAAATTAACTCTGAGAGTGTACAAATGGAACCACACGGACCTGTCAGGGTCTGCTTGGTTCCATGTATACACTCTGAGTTACAGACCCATAAGGGTCAATTTGCTTACAAACTATCATTTAGTTGGGGACCCCCTGGAACGCCCTCAAGGACCCCTGGGAGTCCCCGGACCCCACTTTGGGAACCACTTATCATATGGTGTCGGCAAATCGCTCAAAAATGGACGGCCTGCACAAATCTGCATCTCCAGGCTGGCACGGCAACAGTGTGTGCTGTGTGTGATGTCAGACCTTACCTCCTGGTCAGCCTAAACATAAAGTGTGAATTGTCATTACTTTCTCTTCATCTCCGAGCTTTAGTGTTGAGGTTTACCCCGGAGGAGTTCCCTGAGAAGTAGCCCTGAGTGAGAGTGACTATTGTCCAACCCCAACAGAGGAACCTATAAGTACTCTCGTTCTCCTCCCAGTCCATTTAATAGCTGCATTTCATGATGGAAGGAAGGACACAGAGGAGTGAGCAGATCCCTTCAGCGGCCCGTCAGCAAATACTAAACTGCTCTGTAACCAGCCAGAAACATGGAGACATGGATGAACCGACATCTAACAGTCGTCAACAGTTTACCACGAATGTAGCTCTGGCGAGAGGAGTAAAGACAAATCAGCCGAGTTACACAGGAAAGAAAGCCCACGTCTGTAAACGGTGTGACAAGAGTTTCAGTCATTTAGGTGATCTGAAGTCACACCTGCGTATTCACACAGGAGAAAAGCCATACCAATGTAAACAGTGTGACAAGAGTTTCAGTCAGTCAAGTAATCTGAAGTCACACCTGCGTATTCACACAGGAGAAAAGCCATACCACTGTAAACAGTGTGACAAGAGTTTCAGTCATTTAGGTGATCTGAAGTCACACCTGCGTATTCACACAGGAGAAAAGCCATACCACTGTAAACAGTGTGACAAGAGTTTCAGTAGGTTAGATAGCTTGAAGAAACACCACCGTATCCACACTGGAGAAAAGCCATACCACTGTAAACAGTGTGGCAAGAGTTTCTCTGGGTCAGGTAACCTGATTTTACACCAGCGTATCCACACAGGAGAAAAGCCATACCACTGTAAACAGTGTGGCAAGAGTTTCTCTGGGTCAGGTGACCTGATTTTACACCAGCGTATTCACACAGGAGAAAAGCCATACCACTGTAAACAGTGTGACAAGAGTTTCCGTCTGTCAAGTAATCTGAAGAAACACCAGCGTATCCACACAGGAGAAAAGCCATACCACTGTAAATGGTGTGACAAGAGTTTCTCTGGGTCAGGTAACCTGAAGTCACACCTGCGTATTCACACAGGGGAAAAGCCATGCCACTGTAAATGGTGTGACAAGAGTTTCTCTGTGTCAGGTAACCTGAAGTCACACCTGCGTATTCACACAGGAGAAAAGCTATAATTAATCTGTGACATTTTACCGATTCTGACCCGTTCCGAAAACATTTTCAAAGAGGAAACCCAACCCGAATGGATCCGTGACTATTTCATCCGATTCCGTTCCGAGATTTCTTTCAAATGGCGGAGCCTAGCCAGTCCGAGATCCAATTACTTCCGACATTCCAAGAGACCCGACCAGGCCAGGCAGACATAAATGTGAACTTTATGAAATAACATAGCGGGCGTCACGTAATGACCAATTACCATTTTATGATTAAAGTGCAAAAGAGAGAGAGAGACACCCACACATAGAGAGAGAGGTTCCCTGCAGGCTGCAGCAGAGGGTAAGAGAGACCAAATTTGAGCCAGATTCTCATTCCAGGCAATGCATCGCTGCATCAATGCATCGCTGCATCAATGCATCGCTGCATCACTGCATCAATGCATCAATGCATCGCTGCAAGTGCTTTCACTTTCTTAGCGCGATCAAAGTTTAGACTTTTATAAGGTCTGAAAGATGGCAGTTTGCCTCATTTTGAGGAAAATAAGGACAAAATAAAAAAAGATAGACGAAATGTCACGTTCTGTCACAGGCAGGGGGTGGAGAAATTAACGTAACTCTGTGTTCCTGGCATTAATACGTTTTTTTTGGTAATCTTTTTAGTTTTTTAGTTTTCTGAGCTCAATTGCACCCAAAATTGTAGCCCAAAATTACAACGAAATTAAAACAAAAAACCCTAATTCTTTTCCGGCCGCACGGCTTCGCTAAAACGCACCGTGCATCCCAGGGGGTTCCGTGAGTGTGTAGTAGACCAAAAGGTGAAGAGGCCTGTTAATAAATGTCACCATGAGGTCGAATTAAAATAAATATATTGGGACAGAGGTTCTTCCTGAGCCTGCTGAGAGTGTACTGTACACACATACTGTGATCTGTTCAGAGATGGACGGACACACTATGTGGTCTATGTGGATCTCTGCCTGTCATGGTGATGGTGTCATATTGGTGATGTCATAGTGATGTCATATGGCAGTGTTTCCCAAATGTATTCATGTCGAGGACCCCCAAATTGACACTAATTAGGCCCGCAGACCCCCATTTCTCAACCTGTTTAATTTCAAGGACCCCCGTTTAATGGCATTTCTATCTCTGGGACCCCCGATTTATATTGAAAAAAACAATGTTAATTTAACTCTATGAGTGTACAAATGGTTCCATTTGTACACTCTCAGAGTTACAATAAGGGTCAATTTGGTTACAAACTATCATTTAGTTGGGGACCCCCTGGAACTCCCTCAAGGACCCCTGGGAGTCCCCGGACCCCACTTTGGGAACCACTATATCATATGTTGTCGGCAAATCGCTCAAAAATGGACGGCCTGCACAAATCTGCATCTCCAGGCTGGCACGGCAACAGTGTGTGCTGTGTGTGATGTCAGACCTTACCTCCTGGTCAGCCTAAACATAAAGTGTGAATTGTCATTACTTTCACTTCATCTCCGAGCTTTAGTGTTGAGGTTTACCCCGGAGGAGTTCCCTGAGAAGTAGCCCTGAGTGAGAGTGACTATTGTCCAACCCCAACAGAGGAACCTATAAGAACTCTCGTTCTCCTCACAGTCCATTTAATAGCTGCATTTCATGATGGAAGGAAGGACACAGAGGAGTGAGCAGATCCCTTCAGCGGCCCGTCAGCAAATACTAAACTGCTCTGTAACCAGCCAGAAACATGAAGACACGGATGAACCGACATCTAACAGTCGTCAACAGTTTACCACGAATGTACCTCTGGCGAGAGGAGTAAAGACAAATCAGCCGAGTTACACAGGAAAGAAAGCCCACATCTGTAAACGGTGTGACAAGAGTTTCAGTCATTTAGGTGATCTGAAGTCACACCTGCGTATTCACACAGGAGAAAAGCCATACCACTGTAAACAGTGTGACAAGAGTTTCAGTCAGTCAAGTAATCTGAAGTCACACCTGCGTATTCACACAGGAGAAAAGCCATACCACTGTAAACAGTGTGACAAGAGTTTCAGTCATTTAGGTGATCTGAAGTCACACCTGCGTATTCACACAGGAGAAAAGCCATACCACTGTAAACAGTGTGACAAGAGTTTCAGTAGGTTAGATAGCTTGAAGAAACACCACCGTATCCACACTGGAGAAAAGCCATACCACTGTAAACAGTGTGGCAAGAGTTTCTCTGGGTCAGGTAACCTGATTTTACACCAGCGTATTCACACAGGAGAAAAGCCATACCACTGTAAACAGTGTGGCAAGAGTTTCTCTGGGTCAGGTGACCTGATTTTACACCAGCGTATTCACACAGGAGAAAAGCCATACCACTGTAAACAGTGTGACAAGAGTTTCCGTCTGTCAAGTAATCTGAAGAAACACCAGCGTATCCACACAGGAGAAAAGCCATACCACTGTAAATGGTGTGACAAGAGTTTCTCTGGGTCAGGTAACCTGAAGTCACACCTGCGTATTCACACAGGGGAAAAGCCATGCCACTGTAAATGGTGTGACAAGAGTTTCTCTGTGTCAGGTAACCTGAAGTCACACCTGCGTATTCACACAGGAGAAAAGCTATACCACTGTAAATGGTGTGACAAGAGTTTCAGTAGGTTAGATAGCTTGAAGAAACACCAGCGTATCCACACTAGAGCTCTTCACAGGTCCAAACAAATGGTCCCAAAATCCGAAATTAATCTGTGACATTTTACCGATTCTGACCCGTTCCGAAAACATTTTCAAAGAGGAAACCCAACCCGAATGGACCTGTGACTATTTCATCCGATTCCGATCCGAGATTTCTTTCGATGGCGGAGCCGAGCCTGTCCGAGATCCGATTACTTCCGACATTCCAAGAGACCCGACCAGGCCAGGCAGACATAAATATGGACTTTATGAAATAATATAGCGGACCTAATGACCAATTACCATTTTATGATTAAAGCGCAAGAGAGAGAGAGAGAGAGAGAGAGAGAGAGAGAGACACACACACACACACAGAGATAGAGGTTCCCTGCAGGCTGCAGCAGAGGGTAGAGAGAGACCAAATTTGAGATTCTCATTCCAGGCAATGCATCGCTGCATTGCTGCATCGTTGCGATGCATCGCTGCGCGATCAAAGCTTAGACTTTTATAAGGTCTCAAAGATGGCAGTTTGCCACATTTTGAGGAAAATAAGGACTATTAAAAAAACAGATTTTTAACTTTTTTTTTTTAATTACCGGATTCAAATTATATTATATATATTATTATATAAAGAAAGACGGAATGTCACGTTCTGTCACAGGCGGGGGGTGGAGAAATTAACGTAACTCTGTGTTCCTGGTATTAATACGGTTAAAAAAAGTTTTTGTAATTAAATTTCTTTAGGTTTTCTGAGCTCAATTGCACCCAAAAAGTATAGATTTTCTGTGGTCTGTGCTCTGTGCTCTGATTTGCCTGTAGACTGTGAGGATAAGAGTCGACCAGGGCCGGACTTACCGTTGGGCTAGCGTGGGCTGCAGCCTCTGCCTCTCTCTTTGGGGGGGGGGGGCTGGGTACCCCAAAATTACAGCGAAATTAAAACAAAATACCCTAATTCTTTTCCGGCCGCACGGCTTCGCCAAAACACACCGTGCATCCCAGGGGGTTCCGTGAGTGTGTAGTAGACCAAAAGGTGAAGAGGCCCGTTAATAAATAGCCTGGAACTCACCTATGCTTTTTATGGCATAGGCAGCTCCCGGCAGGATCCGCCGGGAGAAACTATGCGCAGCTGTGCGACATGAGACTAATTAATTAGAGCGACAGAGAGAGAGAGGAGCGTGTGTGTGTGTGAGCGTCAATTTTACAAAGGTGCAGACGATCAGAAATCATCAGAGAGTGAGAAATGTTTGCGCTACTCTATGCCGAATTGAAGTGGACTCAGACCCAGACTTTTTTTTCCTCCCTGGAAATAAAAACGTCTGGGTTTCCGAGGCTAGTTAATAAACGTCACCATGAGGTCGATTTAAAATAAATATATTGGGACAGAGGTTCTTCCTGAGCCTGCTGGGAGTGTACTGTACAGTACAGTACACACACATACTGTGATCTGTTCAGAGATGGACGGACACACAGATTCATCCGCACGGCTTCTATGTGGATCTCTGCCTGTCATGGTGATGGTGTCAATTATTGGTGATGTCATAGTGATGATGTCATATGGCAGTGTTTCCCAAATGTATTAATGTCAAGGACCCCCAAAATTGACACTAATTTGCCCCGCGGAACCCCATTTCTCAACCCGTTTAATTTCAAGGACGCCCATTTAATGGCATTTCTATCTCTGGGACCCCCGATTTATATTGAATAAAAACAATGTTAATTTAACTCTGAGAGTGTACAAATGGTTCCATTTGTACACTCTCAGAGTTACAATAAGGGTCAATTTGGTTACAAACTATCATTTAGTTGGGGACCCCCTGGAACTCCCTTAAGGACCCCTGGGAGTCCGCGGACCCAACTTTGGGAACCACTATATCATTATGTTTTCGGCAAATCGCTCAAAAATGGACGGCCTGCACAAATCTGCATCTCCAGGCTTGCACGGCAACAGTTTGTGCTGTGTGTGATGTCAGACCTTACCTCCTGGTCAGCCTAAACATAAAGTGTGAATTGTCATTACTTTCACTTCATCTCCGAGCTTTAGTGTTGAGGTTTACCCCGGAGGAGTTCCCTGAGAAGTAGCCCTGAGTGAGAGTGACTATTGTCCAACCCCAACAGAGGAACCTATAAGTACTCTCGTTCTCCTCCCAGTCCATTTAATAGCTGCATTTCATGATGGAAGGAAGGACACAGAGGAGTGAGCAGATCCCTTCAGCAGCCAGTCAGCAAATACTAAACTGCTCTGTAACCAGCCAGAAACATGGAGACACGGATGAACTGACATCTAACAGTCGTCAACAGTTTACCACGAATGTAGCTCTGGCGAGAGGAGTAAAGACAAATCAGCCGAGTTACACAGGAAAGAAAACCCACATCTGTAAACGGTGTGACAAGAGTTTCAGTCAGTCAAGTGATCTGAAGAAACACCAGCGTATCCACACAGGAGAAAAGCCATACCACTGTAAACAGTGTGACAAGAGTTTCAGTCAGTCAAGTGGTCTGAAGAAACACCAGCGTATCCACACAGGAGAAAAGCCATACCACTGTAAACAGTGTGGCAAGAGTTTCTCTGTGTCAGGTAACCTGATTTTACACCAGCGTATCCACACAGGAGAAAAGCCATACCACTGTAAATGGTGTGACAAGAGTTTCCGTCAGTCAAGTGATCTGAAGAAACACCAGCGTATTCACACAGGAGAAAAGCCATACCACTGTAAATGGTGTGACAAGAGTTTCCGTCTGTCAATTCATCTGAAGAAACACCAGCGTATTCACACAGGAGAAAAGCCATACCACTGTAAATGGTGTGACAAGAGTTTCAGTAGGTTAGATAACTTGAAGAAACACCAGCGTATCCACACTAGAGCTCTTCACGGGTCCAAACAAATGGTCCCAAAATCCGAAATGAATCTGTGACATTTTACCGATTCTGACCCGTTCCGAAAACATTTTCAAAGAGGAAACCCAACCCGAATGGATCCGTGACTATTTCATCCGATTCCGTTCCGAGATTTCTTTCAAATGGCGGAGCCGAGCCAGTCCGAGATCCGATTACTTCCGACATTCCAAGAGACCCGACCAGGCCAGGCAGACATAAATGTGGACTTTATGAAATAATATAGCGGGCGTCACGTAATGACCAATTACCATTTTATGATTAAAGTGCAAAAGAGAGAGAGAGAGACACCCACACACAGAGAGACAGAGAGAGAGGTTCCCTACAGGCTGCAGCAGAGGGTAAGAGAGACCAAATTTGAGCCAGATTCTCATTCCAGGCAATGCATCGCTGCATCACTGCATCAATGCATCAATGCATCGCTGCGGAGTGCTTTCACTTTCTTAGCGCAATCAACGTTTAGACTTTTATAAGGTCTGAAAGATGGCAGTTTGCCTCATTTTGAGGAAAATAAGGACAAAATAAAAAAAGAAAGACGAAATGTCACGTTCTGTCACAGGCAAGGGGGTGGAGAAATTAACGTAACTCTGTGTTCCTGGCATTAATACATTTTTTTTGGTAAACTTTTTATTTTTTTAGGTTTTCTGAGCTCAATTACACCCAAAAAGTATAGATTATCTGTGGTCTGTGGTTTGTGCTCTGATTTGCCTGTAGACTGTGAGGATAAGAGTCGACCAGGGCCTGACTTACCGCTGGGCTAGCGTGGGCTGCAGCCGCTGCCCCTCTCTTTACAACGAAATTAAAACAAAAAACCCTAATTATTTTCCGGCCGCACGGCTTCGCCAAAACGCACTGTGCATCCCAGGGGGTTCCGTGAGTGTGTAGTAGACCAAAAGGTGAAGAGGCCTGTTAATAAACGTCACAATGAGGTTGATTTAAAATAAATATATTGGGACAGAGGTTCTTTCTGAGCCTGCTGGGAGTGTACAGTACAGTACAGTACAGTACAGTACAGTACAGTACAGTACAGTACAGTACAGTACAGTACAGTACAGTACAGTACAGTACACACACATACTGTGATCTGTTCAGAGATGGACGGACACACAGATTCATCTGCATAGCTCCTATGTGGATCTCTGCCTGTCATGGTGATGGTGTCATATTGGTGATGTCATAGTGATGATGTCATATGGCAGTGTTTCCCAAATTTATTCATGTCAAGGACCCCCAAAATTGACACTAATTAGCCCCGCGGACCCCGACTTCTCAACCCGTTTAATTTACAGGACCCCCGTTTAATGGCATTTCTTTCTCTGGGACCCCCGATTTATATTGAAAAAAACAATGTTAAATTAACTCTGAGAGTGTACATTGGAACCACACGGACCTGTCAGGGTCTGCTTGGTTCCATGTATACACTCTCTGAGTTACAGACCCATAAGGGTCAATTTGGTTACAAACTATCATTTAGTTGGGGACCCCCTGGAACTCCCTCAAGGACCCCTGGGAGTCCCCGGACCCCACTTTGGGAACCACTATATCATATGGTGTCGGCAAATCGCTCAAAAAAGGACGGCCTGCACAAATCTGCATCTCCAGGCTTGCACGGCAACAGTGTGTGCTGTGTGTGATGTCAGACCTTACCTCCTGGTCAGCCTATACATAAAGTGTGAATTGTCATTACTTTCACTTCATCTCCGAGCTTTAGTGTTGAGGTTTACCCCGGAGTTCCCTGAGAAGTAGCCCTGAGTGAGATTGTCCAACCCCAAGAGAGGAACCTATAAGAACTCTCGTTCTCCTCCCAGTCCATTTAATAGCTGCATTTCATGATGGAAGGAAGGACACCGAGGAGTGAGCAGATCCCTTCAGCGGCCCGTCAGCAAATACTAAACTGCTCTGTAACCAGCCAGAAACATGGAGACACGGATGAACCGACATCTAACAGTAGTCAACAGTTTACCACGAATGTAGCTCTGGCGAGAGGAGTAAAGACGAATCAGCCGAGTTACACAGGAAAGAAAGCCCACATCTGTAAACGGTGTGACAAGAGTTTCAGTCAGTCAAGTGATCTGAAGTCACACCAGCGTATTCACACAGGAGAAAAGCCATACCACTGTAAACAGTGTGACAAGAGTTTCAGTCAGTCAAGTAATTTGAAGTCACACCTGCATATTCACACAGGAGAAAAGCCATACCACTGTAAACAGTGTGACAAGAGTTTCAGTCATTTAGGTGATCTGAAGTCACACCTGCGTATTCACACAGGAGAAAAGCCATACCACTGTAAACAGTGTGAAAAGAGTTTCAGTCATTTAGGTGATCTGAAGTCACACCTGCGTATTCACACAGGAGAAAAGCCATACATAAGTATGGACTTTATGAAATAATATAGCGGACGTAATGACCAATTACCATTTTATGATTAAAGCGCAAGAGAGAGAGAGAGAGACACACACACACACACACACACACACAGAGAGAGAGGTTCCCTGCAGGCTGCAGCAGAGGGTAGAGAGAGACCAAATTTGAGAAAGATTCTCATTCCAGGCAATGCGTCGCTGCATTGCTGCATCGTTGCGATGCATCAATGCATCGCTGCGCGATCAAAGCTTAGACTTTTATAAGGTCTCAAAGATGGCAGTTTGCCACATTTTGAGGAAAATAAGGACTATTAAAAAAACAGATTTCTAACTTTTTTTTTTAATTACCGGATTCAAATTATATTATATATATTATTATATAAAGAAAGACGGAATTTCACGTTCTGTCACAGGCGGGGGGTGGAGAAATTAACGTAACTCTGTGTTCCTGGTATTAATACGGTTAAAAAAAGTTTTTGTAATTATCTTTTTTTAGGTTTTCTGAGCTCAATTGCACCCAAAAAGTATAGATTTTCTGTGGTCTGTGCTTTGTGCTCTGATTTGCCTGTAGACTGTGAGGATAAGAGTCGACCAGGGCCGGACTTACCGTTGGGCTAGCGTGGGCTGCAGCCGCTGCCTCTCTCTTTTGGGGGGGGGGGGCTGGGTAGCCCAAAATTACAACGAAATTAAAACAAAATACGCTAATTATTTTCCGGCCGCACGGCTTCGC
This sequence comes from Protomyctophum parallelum, assembly GCF_964188405.1. NCBI lineage: Eukaryota > Metazoa > Chordata > Actinopteri > Myctophiformes > Myctophidae > Protomyctophum > Protomyctophum parallelum. Next base: position 45,266,586 of record NC_139708.1, read on the forward strand.
CAAAACGCACCGTGCATCCCAGGGGGTTCCGTGAGTGTGTAGTAGACCAAAAGGTGAAGAGGCCTGTTAATAAATGTCACCATGAGGTCGATTTAAAATAAATATATTGGGACAGAGGTTCTTCCTGAGCCTGCTGGGAGTGTACTGTACAGTACAGTACACACACATACTGTGATCTGTTCAGAGATGGACGGACACACAGATGCATCCGCACGGCTTCTATGTGGATCTCTGCCTGTCATGGTGATGGTGTCATTATTGGTGATGTCATAGTGATGATGTCATATGGCATTGTTTCCCAAATGTATTCATGTCAAGGACCCCCAAATTGACACTAATTAGGCCCGCGGACCCCGACTTCTCAACCAGTTTAATTTCAAGGACCCCCGTTTAATGGCATTTCTATCTCTGGGACCCCCGATTTATATTGTAAAACCAATGTTAATTTAACTCTGAGAGTGTACAAATGGTTCCATTTGTACACTCTCAGAGTTACAATAAGGGTCAATTTGGTTCGAAACTATCATTTAGTTGGGGACCCCCTGGAACTCCCTTAAGGACCCCTGGGAGTCCCCGGACCCAACTTTGGGAACCACTATATCATATGTTGTCGGCAAATCGCTCAAAAATGGACGGCCTGCACAAATCTGCATCTCCAGGCTGGCACGGCAACAGTGTGTGCTGTGTGTGATGTCAGACCTTACCTCCTGGTCAGCCTATACATAAAGTGTGAATTGTCATTACTTTCACTTCATCTCCGAGCTTTAGTGTTGAGGTTTACCCCGGAGGAGTTCCCTGAGAAGTAGCCCTGAGTGAGAGTGACTATTGTCCAACCCCAACAGAGGAACCTATAAGTACTCTCGTTCTCCTCACAGTCCATTTAATAGCTGCATTTCATGATGGAAGGAAGGACACAGAGGAGTGAGCAGATCCCTTCAGCAGCCCGTCAGCAAATACTAAACTGCTCTGTAACCAGCCAGAAACATGGAGACACGGATGAACCGACATCTAACAGTCGTCAACAGTTTACCACGAATGTAGCTCTGGCGAGAGGAGTAAAGACAAATCAGCCGAGTTACACAGGAAAGAAAATCCACATCTGTAAACGGTGTGACAAGAGTTTCAGTCAGTCAAGTGATCTGAAGTCACACCTGCGTATTCACACAGGAGAAAAGCCATACCACTGTAAACAGTGTGACAAGAGTTTCAGTCAGTCAAGTAATCTGAAGTCACACCTGCGTATTCACACAGGAGAAAAGCCATACCACTGTAAACAGTGTGACAAGAATTTCAGTCATTTAGGTGATCTGAAGTCACACCTGCGTATTCACACAGGAGAAAAGCCATACCACTGTAAACAGTGTGGCAAGAGTTTCTCTGGGTCAGGTAACCTGAAGTCACACCAGCGTATCCACACAGGAGAAAAGCCATACCACTGTAAACAGTGTGACAAGAGTTTCTCTGTGTCAGGTAACCTGAAGTCACACCTGCGTATTCACACAGGAGAAAAGCTATACCACTGTAAATGGTGTGACAAGAGTTTGAGTAGGTTAGATAGCTTGAAGAAACACCAGCGTATCCACACTAGAGCTCTTCACGGGTCCAAACAAATGGTCCCAAAATCCGAAATTAATCTGTGACATTTTACCGATTCTGACCTGTTCCGAAAACATTTTCAAACAGGAAACCCAACCCGAATGGACCTGTGACTATTTCATCCGATTCCGATCCGAGATTTCTTTCGATGGCGGAGCCGAGCCTGTCCGAGATCCGATTACTTCCGACATTCCAAGAGACCCGACCAGGCCAGGCAGACATAAATATGGACTTTATGAAATAATATAGCGGGCGTAATGACCAATTACCATTTTATGATTAAAGCGCAAAAGAGAGAGAGAGACACCCACACACAGAGAGACAGAGAGAGAGGTTCCCTGCAGGCTGCAGCAGAGGGTAAGAGAGACCAAACTTGAGCCAGATTCTCATTCCAGGCAATGCATCGCTGCATCACTGCATCAATGCATCGCTGCATCACTGCATCAATGCATCGCTGCATCACTGCATCAATGCATCAATGCATCAATGCATCGCTGCGGAGTGCTTTCACTTTCTTAGCGCGATCAAAGTTTAGACTTTTATAAGGTCTGAAAGATGGCAGTTTGCCTCATTTTGAGGAAAATAAGGACAAAATAAAAAAAGATAGACGAAATGTCACGTTCTGTCACAGGCAGGGGGTGGAGAAATTAACGTAACTCTGTGTTCCTGGCATTAATACGTTTTTTTTTGTAATCTTTTTAGTTTTTTAGTTTTCTGAGCTCAATTGCACCCAAAATTGTAGCCCAAAATTACAACGAAATTAAAACAAAAAACCCTAATTCTTTTCCGGCCGCACGGCTTCGCTAAAACGCACCGTGCATCCCAGGGGGTTCCGTGAGTGTGTAGTAGACCAAAAGGTGAAGAGGCCTGTAAATAAATGTCACCATGAGGTCGAATTAAAATAAATATATTGGGACAGAGGTTCTTCCTGAGCCTGCTGAGAGTGTACTGTACAGTACAGTACACACACATACTGTGATCTGTTCAGAGATGGACGGACACACTATGTGGTCTATGTGGATCTCTGCCTGTCATGGTGATGGTGTCATATTGGTGATGTCATAGTGATGTCATATGGCAGTGTTTCCCAAATGTATTCATGTCGAGGACCCCCAAATTGACACTAATTAGGCCCGCGGACCCCCATTTCTAAACCTGTTTAATTTCAAGGACCCCCGTTTAATGGCATTTCTATCTCTGGGACCCCCGATTTATATTGAAAAAAACAATGTTAATTTAACTCTATGAGTGTACAAATGGTTCCATTTGTACACTCTCAGAGTTACAATAAGGGTCAATTTGGTTACAAACTATCATTTAGTTGGGGACCCCCTGGAACTCCCTCAAGGACCCCTGGGAGTCCCCGGACCCCACTTTGGGAACCACTATATCATATGGTGTCGGCAAATCGCTCAAAAATGGACGGCCTGCACAAATCTGCATCTCCAGGCTGGCACGGCAACAGTTTGTGCTGTGTGTGATGTCAGACCTTACCTCCTGGTCAGCCTATACATAAAGTGTGAATTGTCATTACTTTCACTTCATCTCCGAGCTTTAGTGTTGAGGTTTACCCCGGAGGAGTTCCCTGAGAAGTAGCCCTGAGTGAGAGTGACTATTGTCCAACCCCAACAGAGGAACCTATAAGTACTCTCGTTCTCCTCCCAGTCCATTTAATAGCTGCATTTCATGATGGAAGGAAGGACACAGAGGAGTGAGCAGATCCCTTCAGCGGCCCGTCAGCAAATAGTAAACTGCTCTGTAACCAGCCAGAAACATGGAGACACGGATGAACCGACATCTAACAGTAGTCAACAGTTTACCACGAATGTAGCTCTGGCGAGAGGAGTAAAGACGAATCAGCCGAGTTACACAGGAAAGAAAGCCCACATCTGTAAACGGTGTGACAAGAGTTTCAGTCAGTCAAGTGATCTGAAGAAACACCAGCGTATCCACACAGGAGAAAAGCCATACCACTGTAAACAGTGTGACAAGAGTTTCAGTCAGTCAAGTCATCTGAAGTCACACCTGCGTATTCACACAGGAGAAAAGCCATACGCCTGTGAACTGTGTGACAAGAATTTCAGTCATTTAAGTGATCTGAAGAAACACCAGCCAATCCACACTGGAGAAAAACCTTACCACTGTGAAAAGTGTGACAAGAGTTTCAGTCAGTCAAGTGATCTGAAGAAACACCAGCGTATTCACACTGGAGAAAAGCCATACCACTGTAAACAGTGTGGCAAGAGTTTCCGTCAGTCAAGTGATCTGAAGTCACACCTGCGTGTCCACACTGGAGAAAAGCCATACCACTGTGAACAGTGTGACAAGAGTTTCCGTAGGTTATATAGCTTGAAGAGACACCAGCCAATCCACACTGGAGAAAAACCTTACCACTGTGAAAGGTGTGACAAGAGTTTCTCTGTCAGGTAGCCTGAAGTCACACCTGCGTATCCACACAGGAGAAAAGCCATACCACTGTAAACAGTGTGGCAAGAGTTTTTCTGAGTCAGGTAGCCTGAAGTCACACCTGCGTATCCACACTGGAGAAAAGCCATACCACTGTAAATGGTGTGACAAGAGTTTCTCTGTGTCAGGTGACCTGATTTTACACCAGCGTATTCACACAGGAGAAAAGCCATACCACTGTAAACAGTGTGACGAGAGTTTCAGTCAGTCAAGTGGTCTGAAGAAACACCAGCGTATTCACACAGGAGAAAAGCCATACCACTGTAAATGGTGTGACAAGAGTTTCAGTAGGTTAGATAGCTTGAAGAAACACCAGCCTATCCACACTAGAGCTCTTCAAGGGGCAAAACAAATGGTCCCAAAATCCGAAATTAATCTGTGACATTTTACCGATTCTGACCCGTTCCGAAAACATTTTCAAATAGGAAACCCAACCCGAATGGATCCGTGACTATTTCATCCGATTCCGATCCGTTCCGAGATTTCTTTCAAATGGCGGAGCCGAGCCTGTCCGAGATCCGATTACTTCCGACATTCCAAGAGACCCGACAAGGCCAGGCAGACATAAATGTGGACTTTATTAAATAATATAGCGGACGTAATGACCAATTACCATTTTATGATTAAAGTGCAAGAGAGAGAGAGACACACAGACACACAGAGAGACAGTGAGATAGGGTTCCCTACAGGCTGCAGCAGAGGGTAGAGAGAGACCACATTTGAGCCAGATTCTCATTCCAGGCAATGCGTCGCTGCATCAATGCATCGCTGCAAGTGCTTTCACTTTCTTAGTTCAAAGAGTCAATCAAAGTTTAGACTTTTATAAGGTCTGAAAGATGGCAGTTTGCCTCATTGCCAGATTTTCTGTGGTCTGTGGTTTGTGCTCTGATCTGCCTGTAGACTGTGAGGATAAGAGTCGACCAGGGCCGGACTTACCGTTGGGCTAGCGTGGGCTGCAGCCGCTGCCTCTCTCTTTGGGAGGGGGGGGGGGGGGGCTGGGTACCCCAAAATTACAGCGAAATTTAAACAAAATACCCTAATTATTTTCCGGCCGCACGGCTTTGCCAAAACGCACCGTGCATCCTGAAATTTTGTCTAGCCCGGGGGCCTTGGGAGGGTCAATCTGGCCCCATATATATGACATAGCAATTTCCCAGCAGAAGAGCAGATGTCACTGTCGAGGGATTTTGCCGGTTTTCATTGCAGCTCAAAAGGCTCAGAACACACAGAGAAAAACCCCAGACCACAGGACATCTACTGAATGTTCAAAGTTCAGGTTGTGTGGGTGTGAATACAACCTAAAAGAAAAATAAAAAAACGAAGAAAAAAAAATAAAAAGAATAAATGAAAATTCATTACAAGTCATGAAACCTTTAACTAAAAAACGTTTGAGTACTTTTCTTTACCTGGGTAGGGGAGGGGACAGCGTTCCCTGCCCGAGGCGTGTCTGTGGGGGGGGAGGGAAGAGAGCCTTGCAGGTCCAGGGGAGACTCCTGGCACAGAGGCTGCTCCGGAGAAAAGCTGTCCTCGTTGCTGTCCTCGTCAAATGAAGAGTTTTCACCTGAACCCTTTGGGAAGTCCGTCTCTGAGTGTGTGTGTGTGAGGGGGAGAGAGAGAGAGAGAGAGAGAGAGAGAGAGAGAGAGAGAGAGAGAGAGAGGTGATTATCTTGGTCTTGTCAGCTGATTTTTCTGCCACCTTTCATTTGGGATGTGTGTGTGTGTGTGTGTGTGAGATAAAGGCACAGTTATTTTAGTTTGTTCGATGGAAATAGAGAGGAAATAGGACAGAAGGATTGGATAATGGAGGCATACGTGAATAGAATAATTGAAACATCTATAGTTAGAAAACAATGAATCCACATTCAACACCCAGTCTAAACGGTTTACAGTGCAATTGACCTCTGTGTGCGTGCGTGCATGCGTTGTGTGTGTGCGTGCGTGGCCCAGACTTCCTGGGATGGCGTCACGCCGTGAGCTTTATCGCCCGTGTTGCTGATCGTTAAGACAACGCGTTCCTCTCCCTGAAGTTAATCTGCAACGCCGCAGCGCTTAATTAGCCAGCTGCCAGTGTGACTGTGTTCCTCTCCCTATACCAGGTCAGCCAGCGCCATCACACTTGCTTCCCTCTCTACAGGTGGCGGGGAAACATATAGTTACATCCACTGTGTGGCTTTGTGTGAACCACTGACTGTATGTGTACAGTATGACGTCGACAGATGGGACCGGATGGCTGCCGCAGGGATATAACATACCTGTCAACAGGCCCCGGTTCACTCTACAGATCTCGCTTATAGCGCCACCTATAGGTGCCAACCGGCCCTGACTGTCAAAAGAACTATAGGGATGTCCCGATATGTCCCCTTGTTTCGTTCCCGATCCGATCCCGATACCACAATTTATGTGTTACCAATACCAGAGTTGTGATCACATGTTGTGTTTACAGAAGACCCCTCACTCAAATGTGCACTTGCAGTTTTGGCAACTCCAAAGCAAACTCCACATTACATGTCCCAACATTTTATTTACCTGACATAGTGTCAATCTCCAGTGCCATCTCCCGCAGCCAGTTAATGAAACACACAAGGCTGTGCTCTAGAGAATCTAAGCCAGTTACAGTAGGTAGGTCGCACACAGAGTGTGAGTGCACACAGATCGGTGCAGTTATAGGTAAAAACACGAATGGGCCAGTTATAGCGCCGCCATGAGGCTGATGTGAAAATCAAATTCTGCCTGGTGGGAATAGAATGTGCGCGCAACATTTCACTCAAATCGCACTCTGCGCGTTCCTTGATTTGAGCCGCATTCATTCACGATTGACACTCTCTCCCCATGCCTTCGGCCTGGTGGAGACAACAAAACAATCCCCCCCACATGGAACTTTGACACCTTCTCATTTCACCATACAGCCATGCTTTATACATTTAATTACACCTGTGAGTATGTACGGTATATGTGATACGTGACCTGCATGTGTACAGCCTGTACCCTTACTGTGTTTCTCTGTGTTCACGTTTGCGTGTGCGTGTGTGAGTGTGCGGACATGCCTGCAGCATGTAATTCCTGTGTCTTCCGTGGACTCTACGGTGGCAGTAATGTGATTGTCGTTATTGCGTTCCACCTCTGGAGAGACAGATAATCTACTGGCTGACTGGGTTGATTCAATCTCAGTGTTGGGCCCTGGCTGCACGCGCGCGCGCACACACACACGCACACACACGCACACGCACACGCCAATCAGCCAGCCGCTCTGTATTCTGTGCGTCAAGAAGGTGCTCACACTATAGAGCGTGTACGTGCGCGCCTGAGTGTGTGTGTGTGTGTGTGACAGCGTGTGTGTGCCAGCGTTGTGAATTGCGTAGCACTCAGTTGTAGGTTGCATGGCAGCTTCCCCCCCCCCTTCCATATTTTGTCAGAGAGATAATATTTCACTGACGCACACACACATAGCCTATATAACACACACACACACTCACACCTATCGTCCCTCAATATAGAGCGTCGCAGTCCCGCCCCCCTTTCAGAACGACAAGTGGCCCCAGGAAATGATTCTCCGTTCATTTTTCTCCAAAGGCTTTTCAAAAAGTATTTATATAAAGACGGTTACGCCGCGGACAAAGACAACTCGGATCGTGACAAATCACGACAATAATTACAATGTTTTGGGGGCCGATCAAATAATTAGTAAGAAGAAAAACAAAACAAATGGTGTTGTATCCTGCCTTCATTGTCTTCTTTCAAATTATTTGATCGGCACAAAATATTGTGTTTGTCGTCATGATTTTGTCACGATCCGAGTTGGCTTTGTCCGCGGCGTAACCGTCTTTAAATGAATACTTTTTGAAAAGCCTATGGAGAAAAATTTATGGAGAATCATTTCCTGGGCCACTCGTCGTTCTGAAAGGGGGCGGGACTGCGACGCTAGTCTATATTGAGGGACGATAGATGTGAGTGTGTGTGTGTGTGTTATATATATAGGCTATGTGTGTGTGCGTCAGTGAAATATTATCTCTCTGACAAAATATGGAAGGGGGGGGGGGGGGAAAGCTGCCATGAAACCTACAACTGAGTGCGCACGTACACACGCACCAACTGCGCATGGAACCCTAGTATTCCCAATCAGTGTGTTCCATTTGCAGACCTTGTGAGTGACTGTCCGCAGTACAGTACAGTACAGTACAGTACAGTACAGTACAGTACAGTACAGTACAGTACAGTACAGTACAGTACAGTACAGTACAGTACAGTACAGTACAGTACAGTACAGTATCTGCACACCAGTGCCTTTGAGATCCTTCATTTCCACACAGAGGAGGCAGCTCATCCTACAGTCGAACCCTCCCACTGTATGGATGTTTGAAGCAGCAAGGGAGAAAAAAATCACTCACTCAGAGAGGGGTATGATATTCTGTGAGCGAGGCATGCAATGTGAGTGCGTCTGTGTGCTGCATACTGCATGCGTGTGGGGTGCACGCACGCACGCACGCACACACACACACACACACACACACACACACATGCGCACGCGCACGCGCACACGCACACGATATGAATATGAATGAGGATGAATATGAAAGTAGCAGGTGGCTGAAGGCAGCATTGTGTGTGTGAAGTATAGCTTCGCAGCGCTTGCAGACAGTTTACTACTTTGATCACACCGTCAGTGACGTCTTTTCGCTTGTTCACCATATCCACTCCTTGTCACGGCCGGCTGAGCACCTGAGCCCTGTTCCTATAAGCCATTTAGACCCCGAGAAAAGATTCTACGAATGCCTTCTAAATCCCGACAGTTTTCTGAGATAAACCCATGTTTCTATGTCAGTCGTTCTCAAACATTTTCATGTCAAAGACCCCCAAAAGATGTATGCGATTGGCCGCCGACCCCCATCTGAAAATATGTTCCAGGAAATGTACTTACTTGCTTACTTGCCTCACAGACAGGCAAACGTAACACAAATATCACCTCAAGGTTAAAAAGAAATAGCTTGTGTTCTTTCTTTGTTCTGACTGAGATCTTGCGCCTGGTGTGTATCGTTGAAATTAAAACGGGTTGAGAATCACTGCTAGAGCAATACAAATCTTCTCTTATGGAGGGTCTCTGTTACCTATGATGGCCTGTTTGATGAGGGGAGAGGCTGTTGTTACCTATGATGGCCTGTTTGATGAGGGGAGAGGCTGTTGTTACCTATGATGGCCTGTTTGATGAGGGGAGAGAGGCTGTTGTTACCTATGATGGCCTGTTTGATGAGGGGAGGCGCTGTTGTTACCTATGATGGCCTGTTTGATGAGGGGAGGCGCTGTTGTTACCTATGATGGCCTGTTTGATGAGGGGAGAGAGGCTGTTGTTAGCTATGATGGCCTGTTTGATGAGGGGAGGCGCTGTTGTTACCTATGATGGCCTGTTTGATGAGGGGAGGCGCTGTTGTTACCTATGATGGCCTGTTTGATGAGGGGAGGCGCTGTTGTTAGCTATGATGGCCTGTTTGATGAGGGGAGGCGCTGTTGTTACCTATGATGGCCTGTTTGATGAGGGGAGAGAGGCTGTTGTTACCTATGATGGCCTGTTTGATGAGGGGAGAGGCTGTTGTTACCTATGATGGCCTGTTTGATGAGAGGAGAGAGGCTGTTGTTAGCTATGATGGCCTGTTTGATGAGGGGAGAGGCTGTTGTTAGCTATGATGGCCTGTTTGATGAGGGGAGAGAGGCTGTTGTTACCTATGATGGCCTGTTTGATGAGGGGAGAGGCTGTTGTTACCTATGATGGCCTGTTTGATGAGGGGAGAGGCTGTTGTTACCTATGATGGCCTGTTTGATGAGGGGAGAGGCTGTTGTTACCTATGATGGCCTGTTTGATGAGGGGAGAGAGGCTGTTGTTACCTATGATGGCCTGTTTGATGAGGGGAGAGGCTGTTGTTACCTATGATGGCCTGTTTGATGAGGGGAGAGGCTGTTGTTACCTATGATGGCCTGTTTGATGAGGGGAGAGAGGCTGTTGTTACCTATGATGGCCTGTTTGATGAGGGGAGAGAGGCTGTTGTTACCTATGATGGCCTGTTTGATGAGGGGAGAGGCTGTTGTTAGCTATGATGGCCTGTTTGATGAGAGGAGAGGCTGTTGTTACCTATGATGGCCTGTTTGATGAGGGGAGGCGCTGTTGTTACCTATGATGGCCTGTTTGATGAGGGGAGGCGCTGTTGTTAGCTATGATGGCCTGTTTGATGAGGGGAGGCGCTGTTGTTACCTATGATGGCCTGTTTGATGAGGGGAGAGGCTGTTGTTAGCTATGATGGCCTGTTTGATGAGGGGAGAGAGGCTGTTGTTACCTATGATGGCCTGTTTGATGAGGGGAGGCGCTGTTGTTACCTATGATGGCCTGTTTGATGAGGGGAGAGGCTGTTGTTACCTATGATGGCCTGTTTGATGAGAGGAGAGAGGCTGTTGTTACCTATGATGGCCTGTTTGATGAGAGGAGAGAGGCTGTTGTTACCTATGATGGCCTGTTTGATGAGGGGAGGCGCTGTTGTTACCTATGACGGCCTGTTTGATGAGGGGAGAGAGGCTGTTGTTACGTATGATGGCCTGTTTGATGAGGGGAGGCGCTGTTGTTACCTATGATGGCCTGTTTGATGCTGGAGTGGACCGCCAGGATGTTCTTGTGGATCAGCTCCATGGGCCCGGGCCGGTGGGAGATCTTGTCGTTCAGCTCGTCCGTCAGACGGGCTCTCTTCAGCTGCAGCTGCCGGGCCTGCAGAGACGGCTCGGCCGACGTCTCTGCAGGAAACACAGGAACACATTTATTTTATTTTAACCCATTTTCAAAAAAAATGTTTTAACCCTAAATGGGTTAAAAGAACAACAGAAACAACAACAACAAAAAACACACCTTCAAGGATGTGCATCCTGATCAGCTCTGCACGCTGCGGCCGAGCTTTGATCTTCCTCTTCAGATAATCCTCCGTCTGGGGGGGGGGGGGGGGGGGGGGGAGAGAGAGAGAGAGAGAGAGAGAGAGAGAGAGAGAGAGAGAGAGAGAGCGTTGGCAATTGAGATTAAGTACATGAGAGAAACCCAGTAAGAGACTAACAGGGAATGAACAGAATGGCGGCGGGTAGAGGAAAGGACAACCAGAGGACACAGTACTTTCTCTACGCTCTGGCTCAATGCTGCTGTACTTTATACCTCATACTAAGCATTAACCCATTCTGACCTGAGATCAGATTCATACGAGGTTTCCGCCGGACACACACTGGTCTGATGAACCCATTCTGACCTGAGATCAGATTCTAAAAATGTCAGTCGCTCTTCGATTTTTCAAAAATAGCAGACCTACAAGCTCGTATCGCGCCACTCGGTGGCGCGATATGAGCTTGTAGATCTGCTATTTTTAAATAGCTAAAGCATAACATGATGCTGACACCAAAATGGGTTCCCGTTCAGAATGGGTTAAAGTATGAGGTATAAAGTACAGCAGCCTTGTGTTCATAAAACAGAAAGATTGGGTATTGGGTAAGACTGACGTTATGTATCTTTCACTGCTTCGTCTCAACCATTACTCAATGGCTCTGGTCTCAGACCCCCCGCGGTAGATATTTTGACATTCCGTTTTTTGTTGTTGTTGTTTTTTTTAATGTTGCCGTGCACTACTGTTGGAGAAGCCATAAACTACACAGGTTCATCCCGATGTTGTGGGCATCTTTGTAATGTTAGTGTTAGTAAAAAGCAGGTAAAAGAGTAACGTTTGAGGCAGACTAACATCAGTCACTCTGCCGTTCACTGTAGTAGAAGAGGTGCGCCTGGTGAGGGTTTAAACCCCGCAGCTACGTCGAGTCCGCCTACAGTAAATACGTATGAGCTGCGACCATGAGACCCGTTTCTGAATTCGTCTATATGGATCGTCGGCCATTGCATTGATTGGTTAGCGTGTATATATCTCAACCAATAAAAGTGTTTTGGGTGGCGGGACATGGCGGCACAACCTCGCTCAAATAGAGACTCTGCGTCGGGACAGTCTTGTTTTATTTTATTTTATTATATATATATTTTTTATCCCACGATTTTTTAACCCATTTTTCACCCCTGTGTCAATCATCTAATGTGATCCTGGGCTCTACACACCCTCCACCAACCTAGTCCCCATATATGGGGGACATGGGGAGAGCAACGGACTTGAACTCATGCTTCCTTCATGCCTGAGTTTCCCTGGTTGGACGTAGCGCGTGGAAGGAACACGTTATTCCAACCAGTTCCTTTCCCCTCCATCAGGCGCCCTGGCTGGCCAGGGGGAGGCAGTTTAGTGACCAGGATTACTGCATGTTTTTTGTGAGGGTACCTACCCTAGGGGACACGGGGAGAACATGTGAGGGTAACTACCCTAGGGGACACGGGGAGAACATGTGAGGGTACCTATCCTAGGGGACACGGGGAGAAAATGCAAACTCCACACAGAAAGGCCCTTTCGCCAACCCCGCCTTCGGGTATGGGCACTGATGACGCGGAGGAGGAAACACGCCGTCAGTGCCCAGAGCCCCGAGCGGGAATCGAACCCAGGAAGGACCTTCTAGCTGTGAGGCGACAGCACTACCAACTGTGCCACCGTGCCCCTAAACAAACAAATGCATTCTAAATGAGATGTCATCATTCGCTCGCATCGCTGGCAGCATAGATGAGCAGGCCAATCAGCTCTGCGGATGTTCCGCCGTGCGCCACGCTGAGGAGATGATTCGGTAGAATTCAGAGCTGAACCAAAACCAAGACCTTTGATGTTTCACAGAATATTGATGAACGAAATTATCTCCCAGTATTTTGTTTAGGCTATAATGCGCCTGCCACCACTTAGATAAGCTCTGGCAACGATTAATGCACCACGTTCAATCTTTATTCACCTCCCCCACACGGAGAGACACATGAACGCACGCACGCACGCACAAACCTTAAGTTTGACCTTCACTGACACCATCACCTCAACACTTTAATTCCTTACTCACTGTTGTTAAGCCCGACACACACCGTCTGCGACCGCCGCGCGTACCGCCGCGGTACAGTATTGCCGCGCACCATAGCCGCACGGCAACACCAACAGGACGCGGCGCGCTACCACGCGGCTGGGGAGTTTTGTTGACTATATTCCATTGCCACGCCCACGGATAGCCGGGTGGAGGCCGCGCGGCAACGCCTGGAAAATAGAACAGCGGTGCATCGGCGCGGCAGGCGAGGCGTGACCGCGCACCAGCGCGCGTCGGACGCAGCCGGTGTGCGATAGGTTCATTGAAAATAATGGAGGCGGCTGTGTCCGCCGCGCAGGGGACGCAGCCGGTGTGTGGTGGGCTTAACTCTCCTCTCCCCTCCCCTCCCCTCTCCTCTCCTCCTCTCCTCTCCTCTCCTCTCCTCTCCTCTCCTCTCCTCTCCTCCCCTCCCCTCCCCTTTACCTCTGAGTCTGTACTCTGTACACGGTGTAGATACAGCAGGAAAATAAAGAGGCATGCATGTCTACCTAATAACATTTCCGTTCAAATAATTTACACTGCTCATTATCTCTTCTGTTGGTCTGAAGGTGCCATTGTTTTTGCCATGAGCAACTGTGATTAACTCATGCCAGAATTGATTAAAGGAATTGATGAGCTTGGAGGCATTAATGTTGAGTCTAGATACTGTAGCATTTTATGTAACGATAGCACTCGATAGCGTATACTCATGGTTTCATGGTACAGATATTCTACTCATACATACAGTAGCTTCCTTGTGATTCTTGATTCTTTTTGAGTGGTCCTAGCCACTCCTATAGACAGCCTACTTGTCTGTGTCTGTCCGTCCGAGCACGGAAATAGGAAATAACGTTTGTTGACCCCCAAGTGTCACTGCTTTGCACGCACGCACGCACGCACGGCATTTTACTACTACTGCTACTTTACTTGAATATCTCCAATTCCCAATACTTTTACTTATACTCCACTACATCTTAGAGGCAAATACTGCACTTTTACTCCACTGCATTTATTTGAAAACTTTTAGTTACTAGTTACTTTCTAGATTTTGATTATTACACAACATACATTAACCACTTAAGCCCTAAATAAATTTAGACCGTTTGAAAATAGCCGATCTACAAGCTCACAATTCGCCGCGATGGGACATATTGTGAGCTTGTAGATCTGCAGAAACATGCAGGTTTTTCAGAAATTTCTGAAAATTCGCCCGTGATGAGACACATTGTGAGCTTGTAGATCTGCTATTTTCAAAAGATTTCTATACATTTGAAATGGGGACATTCTGCATTGGGAGTATGCTTTTGGTATACTTTAAGTACATTTTGAATTCCGTACTTTTACTTGTAACGGAGTAGTTCTATACATTGTAGTATTGATATTGTTTACATTGGTAAAACAATCGAGTACTTTTATCCACCAGGCATCAGAGAGCAGAGATGGATAGAGTACAGTACAGTACAGTACAGTACAGTACAGTACAGTACAGTACAGTACAGTACAGTACAGTACAGTACAGTACAGTACAGTACAGTACAGTCATCAGAGAGCAGAGATGGATACAGTACAGTACAGTACAGTACAGTACAGTACAGTACAGTACAGTACAGTACAGTACAGTACAGTACAGTACAGTACAGTACAGTACAGTACAGTCATCAGAGAGCAGAGATGGATACAGTACAGTACAGTACAGTACAGTACAGTACAGTACAGTACAGTACAGTACAGTACAGTACAGTACAGTACAGTACAGTACAGTACAGTACAGTACAGTACAGTCATCAGAGAGCAGAGATGGATACAGTACAGTACAGTACAGTACAGTACAGTACAGTACAGTACAGTACAGTACAGTACAGTACAGTACAGTACAGTACAGTACAGTACAGTACAGTACAGTACAGTACAGTACAGTACAGTCATCAGAGAGCAGAGATGGATACAGTACAGTACAGTACAGTACAGTACAGTACAGTACAGTACAGTACAGTACAGTACAGTACAGTACAGTACAGTACAGTACAGTACAGTACAGTACAGTACAGTACAGTCATCAGAGA
Source organism: Protomyctophum parallelum (assembly GCF_964188405.1). Taxonomy (NCBI): domain Eukaryota; kingdom Metazoa; phylum Chordata; class Actinopteri; order Myctophiformes; family Myctophidae; genus Protomyctophum; species Protomyctophum parallelum. The sequence goes on from NC_139708.1 coordinate 45,281,687, forward strand.
GCAGAGATGGATACAGTACAGTACAGTACAGTACAGTACAGTACAGTACAGTACAGTACAGTACAGTACAGTACAGTACAGTACAGTACAGTACAGTCATCAGAGAGCAGAGATGGATACAGTACAGTACAGTACAGTACAGTACAGTACAGTACAGTACAGTACAGTACAGTACAGTACAGTACAGTACAGTACAGTACAGTACAGTACAGTACAGTCATCAGAGAGCAGAGATGGATACAGTACAGTACAGTACAGTACAGTACAGTACAGTACAGTACAGTACAGTACAGTACAGTACAGTACAGTACAGTACAGTACAGTACAGTACAGTCATCAGAGAGCAGAGATGGATACAGTACAGTACAGTACAGTACAGTACAGTACAGTACAGTACAGTACAGTACAGTACAGTACAGTACAGTACAGTACAGTACAGTACAGTACAGTACAGTACAGTACAGTACAGTACAGTACAGTACAGTCATCAGAGAGCAGAGATGGATACAGTACAGTACAGTACAGTACAGTACAGTACAGTACAGTACAGTACAGTACAGTACAGTACAGTACAGTACAGTACAGTACAGTACAGTACAGTACAGTACAGTACAGTACAGTACAGTCATCAGAGAGCAGAGATGGATACAGTACAGTACAGTACAGTACAGTACAGTACAGTACAGTACAGTACAGTACAGTACAGTACAGTACAGTACAGTACAGTACAGTACAGTACAGTCATCAGAGAGCAGAGATGGATACAGTACAGTACAGTACAGTACAGTACAGTACAGTACAGTACAGTACAGTACAGTACAGTACAGTACAGTACAGTACAGTACAGTACAGTACAGTACAGTACAGTACAGTACAGTACAGTACAGTACAGTGCAGTACAGTACAGTACAGTACAGTACAGTACAGTACAGTCATCAGAGAGCAGAGATGGATACAGTACAGTACAGTACAGTACAGTACAGTACAGTACAGTACAGTACAGTACAGTACAGTACAGTACAGTACAGTACAGTACAGTACAGTACAGTACAGTACAGTACAGTGCAGTACAGTACAGTACAGTACAGTACAGTCATCAGAGAGCAGAGATGGATACAGTACAGTACAGTACAGTACAGTACAGTACAGTACAGTACAGTACAGTACAGTACAGTCATCAGAGAGCAGAGATGGATACAGTACAGTACAGTACAGTACAGTACAGTACAGTACAGTACAGTACAGTACAGTACAGTACAGTACAGTACAGTACAGTACAGTACAGTACAGTACAGTACAGTGCAGTACAGTACAGTACAGTACAGTACAGTACAGTACAGTCATCAGAGAGCAGAGATGGATACAGTACAGTACAGTACAGTACAGTACAGTACAGTACAGTACAGTACAGTACAGTACAGTACAGTACAGTACAGTACAGTACAGTCATCAGAGAGCAGAGATGGATACAGTACAGTACAGTACAGTACAGTACAGTACAGTACAGTACAGTACAGTACAGTACAGTACAGTACAGTACAGTACAGTACAGTACAGTACAGTACAGTACAGTACAGTGCAGTACAGTACAGTACAGTACAGTACAGTACAGTACAGTACAGTCATCAGAGAGCAGAGATGGATACAGTACAGTACAGTACAGTACAGTACAGTACAGTACAGTACAGTACAGTACAGTACAGTACAGTACAGTACAGTACAGTACAGTACAGTACAGTACAGTACAGTACAGTACAGTCATCAGAGAGCAGAGATGGATACAGTACAGTACAGTACAGTACAGTACAGTACAGTACAGTACAGTACAGTACAGTACAGTACAGTACAGTACAGTACAGTACAGTACAGTACAGTACAGTACAGTACAGTACAGTACAGTACAGTACAGTACAGTACAGTGCAGTACAGTACAGTACAGTACAGTACAGTACAGTACAGTACAGTCATCAGAGAGCAGAGATGGATACAGTACAGTACAGTACAGTACAGTACAGTACAGTACAGTACAGTACAGTACAGTACAGTACAGTACAGTACAGTACAGTACAGTACAGTACAGTACAGTCATCAGAGAGCAGAGATGGATACAGTACAGTACAGTACAGTACAGTACAGTACAGTACAGTACAGTACAGTACAGTACAGTACAGTACAGTACAGTCATCAGAGAGCAGAGATGGATACAGTACAGTACAGTACAGTACAGTACAGTACAGTACAGTACAGTACAGTACAGTACAGTACAGTACAGTACAGTACAGTACAGTACAGTACAGTACAGTACAGTACAGTACAGTACAGTACAGTACAGTACAGTACAGTACAGTACAGTACAGTACAGTACAGTACAGTACAGTACAGTACAGTACAGTACAGTACAGTACAGTACAGTACAGTGCAGTACAGTACAGTACAGTACAGTACAGTACAGTACAGTACAGTCATCAGAGAGCAGAGATGGATACAGTACAGTACAGTACAGTACAGTACAGTACAGTACAGTACAGTACAGTACAGTACAGTACAGTACAGTACAGTACAGTACAGTACAGTACAGTACAGTCATCAGAGAGCAGAGATGGATACAGTACAGTACAGTACAGTACAGTACAGTACAGTACAGTACAGTACAGTACAGTACAGTACAGTACAGTACAGTACAGTACAGTACAGTACAGTACAGTACAGTGCAGTACAGTACAGTACAGTACAGTACAGTACAGTACAGTACAGTCATCAGAGAGCAGAGATGGATACAGTACAGTACAGTACAGTACAGTACAGTACAGTACAGTACAGTACAGTACAGTACAGTACAGTACAGTACAGTACAGTACAGTACAGTACAGTACAGTACAGTACAGTACAGTACAGTACAGTACAGTACAGTACAGTCATCAGAGAGCAGAGATGGATACAGTACAGTACAGTACAGTACAGTACAGTACAGTACAGTACAGTACAGTACAGTACAGTACAGTACAGTACAGTACAGTACAGTACAGTACAGTACAGTACAGTACAGTACAGTACAGTGCAGTACAGTACAGTACAGTACAGTACAGTACAGTACAGTCATCAGAGAGCAGAGATGGATACAGTACAGTACAGTACAGTACAGTACAGTACAGTACAGTACAGTACAGTACAGTCATCAGAGAGCAGAGATGGATACAGTACAGTACAGTACAGTACAGTACAGTACAGTACAGTACAGTACAGTACAGTACAGTACAGTACAGTACAGTACAGTACAGTACAGTACAGTACAGTACAGTACAGTGCAGTACAGTACAGTACAGTACAGTACAGTACAGTACAGTCATCAGAGAGCAGAGATGGATACAGTACAGTACAGTACAGTACAGTACAGTACAGTGCAGTACAGTACAGTACAGTACAGTACAGTACAGTACAGTCATCAGAGAGCAGAGATGGATACAGTACAGTACAGTACAGTACAGTACAGTACAGTCATCAGAGAGCAGAGATGGATACAGTACAGTACAGTACAGTACAGTACAGTACAGTACAGTACAGTACAGTACAGTACAGTACAGTACAGTACAGTACAGTACAGTACAGTACAGTCATCAGAGAGCAGAGATGGATACAGTACAGTACAGTACAGTACAGTACAGTACAGTACAGTACAGTACAGTACAGTACAGTACAGTACAGTACAGTACAGTACAGTACAGTACAGTACAGTACAGTACAGTACAGTACAGTACAGTACAGTACAGTACAGTACAGTACAGTCATCAGAGAGCAGAGATGGATACAGTACAGTACAGTACAGTACAGTACAGTACAGTACAGTACAGTACAGTACAGTACAGTACAGTACAGTACAGTACAGTACAGTACAGTACAGTACAGTACAGTACAGTACAGTACAGTACAGTCATCAGAGAGCAGAGATGGATACAGTACAGTACAGTACAGTACAGTACAGTACAGTACAGTACAGTACAGTACAGTACAGTCATCAGAGAGCAGAGATGGATACAGTACAGTACAGTACAGTACAGTACAGTACAGTACAGTACAGTACAGTACAGTACAGTACAGTACAGTACAGTACAGTACAGTACAGTACAGTACAGTACAGTACAGTACAGTACAGTGCAGTACAGTACAGTACAGTACAGTACAGTACAGTACAGTCATCAGAGAGCAGAGATGGATACAGTACAGTACAGTACAGTACAGTACAGTACAGTACAGTACAGTACAGTACAGTACAGTACAGTACAGTACAGTACAGTACAGTACAGTCATCAGAGAGCAGAGATGGATACAGTACAGTACAGTACAGTACAGTACAGTACAGTACAGTACAGTACAGTACAGTACAGTACAGTACAGTACAGTACAGTACAGTACAGTACAGTACAGTACAGTACAGTACAGTACAGTACAGTACAGTACAGTACAGTCATCAGAGAGCAGAGATGGATACAGTACAGTACAGTACAGTACAGTACAGTACAGTACAGTACAGTACAGTACAGTACAGTACAGTACAGTACAGTACAGTACAGTACAGTCATCAGAGAGCAGAGATGGATACAGTACAGTACAGTACAGTACAGTACAGTACAGTACAGTACAGTACAGTACAGTACAGTACAGTACAGTACAGTACAGTACAGTACAGTACAGTACAGTACAGTACAGTACAGTACAGTACAGTACAGTACAGTACAGTACAGTACAGTACAGTCATCAGAGAGCAGAGATGGATACAGTACAGTACAGTACAGTACAGTACAGTACAGTACAGTACAGTACAGTACAGTACAGTACAGTACAGTACAGTACAGTACAGTACAGTACAGTACAGTACAGTACAGTACAGTACAGTACAGTCATCAGAGAGCAGAGATGGATACAGTACAGTACAGTACAGTACAGTACAGTACAGTACAGTACAGTACAGTACAGTACAGTACAGTACAGTACAGTACAGTACAGTACAGTCATCAGAGAGCAGAGATGGATACAGTACAGTACAGTACAGTACAGTACAGTACAGTACAGTACAGTACAGTACAGTACAGTACAGTACAGTACAGTACAGTACAGTACAGTACAGTACAGTACAGTACAGTACAGTACAGTACAGTACAGTACAGTACAGTACAGTACAGTACAGTACAGTACAGTACAGTACAGTACAGTACAGTACAGTACAGTACAGTACAGTACAGTACAGTACAGTACAGTACAGTACAGTACAGTACAGTACAGTACAGTACAGTACAGTACAGTACAGTACAGTACAGTACAGTCATCAGAGAGCAGAGATGGATAGAGGAGGAGGATACTGACCCGGGCCCGTTCTAAACTCCGTCTCTGTTCGTGGAAGTTTGCAGAACTTTTCAATGCTGGAGAGAGAGCGAGAGAGAGAGAGAGAGAGAGAGAGATTAGTATGGACAGTGCATACAGTACATGACCTCCAGAACAGTGCAAAATATGAATGTCTCTCTCAATTCATTAAAAACGTCAAAAGGAAAAGTGGACAAGGAAAGGTGATTACACTCCTAAAGTGAAAGTCACTTTCTTTGACATTTGGATTTGGAACATCTATAATTGAGAGCAACAGTCATGTCAGACTGCTGATGAGCCGGGGCATGGAAAAAATGACTTTTAACCCATTCTGACCTGAGATCAGATTCATACGAGGTTTCCGCCGGACACACACTGGTCTGATGAACCCATTCTGACCTGAGATCAGATTCTAAAAAATGTCAGTCGTTCTTCGATTTTTCAAAAAATAGCAGACCTACAAGCTCGTATCGCGCCACTCGGTGGCGCGATATGAGCTTGTAGATCTGCTATTTTTCAATAGCTAAAGCATAACATGATGCTGACACCAAAATGGGTGCCCGGTCAGAATGGGTTAACCACCATTTACACTCTCCAGTGGTCACATTAGTGGACACTGTGTGCCGTGATGAACGTCATGGTCTCACTACCTTCCTGGACTACAATTCCCATAAGTCTTTGGTGCACTGCTCCTCCTTGTGGATAGGGGGGGGAGAGGGCTGTCTTACTGAGACAACATGTAGTCCAGGAAGGAAGTGAGCCCATGCAGTGTCCATGACATCAGAGACACTGGGCTCACTGCTACAATCTAAAATATCTAAAACCACATAAAGACCCCTAGGAAAGTGTTCTTAAAGCTTCTGTTTCTGTTCAACTCCGTTCCAAGTGAGGGGAAGGTTCTTCTGCAGCTGCGGGTGAATGAAATGGCGAAATCTTGACATTTCGGGCATTCAACATCACGTCACCCGCTATAATTTCTGGTAAATGGCTCAAACTGTAGAACACACAAAGCCAAAAGATGATGCCTATTAGAGGGTATATGCACGTGACGATGTCATCATCATGCTTGGAAGTTATGCTGCTGGAACGCCTACTGGCAGAGGGGCAAAAAAATAATACTTTCTGGCCTTGACAGCCCATATACTGTACATCCAAACAGAAGAGAAAAATCCTATCTGATTGCATTAACCCATTTTGACCTGGGAACGATTCTGCAAATGTCTTCTAAATCTGTTTTCTTGAAAAAGCAGTCTTTCTGTGTCAGTCGTTCTCAAACACTTTTCACGATTCTTCAAAAATAGCAGACCTACAAGCTTACAAGCTACAAGCTTGTAGGTCTGCTATTTTTCAATAGCTAAAGCATGACATGATGCCAACACCAAAAGGGGTTCCCGGCCAAAATGGGTTAAACCAGGGGTTCTCAACATTTTAATAATCGAGAAAATAATCGAGAAAATACATCATGAATGAATACTGAAACCAGATATAATTATTAAGTAAAATGTATGCATGCACTATGTGTACTATGTAAACTCTCCATGTTCCAGCCATTCAGTTGCAAAGGGAAGCCTACTATACGGAAATAGATGGAAAACATTCATTTCTTATGGATACTTTGCTCAGACCTGCAGTATAGCTAAATGTGTTATTATTACCATCCAGTTTGCTCGTAGGTTTCTATGTACTTAATTATGTAGTACAAATTTTCCAAGTGACTATGCACGCACACACACACACACACACACACACACACACACACACACACACACACACACACACACACACACACAATGGTGTGCACTCGTGCACATGCTGTGACCCCAATGGGTCAGTTGCCCTCTGGCCAGACTACTGGCGCTGGCTCTGGCCTCAGTTCAGTTCACGCCACTGAGCACTGTCACATCTCTCACGTGCACACACACACACACACACACACGCGCTACGAGCTTGTAGGTCTGCTATTTTTGAAAAATCGAAGAACGACTGACATAGAAACATAGCTTTTTCAGAAAACTGTCAGGATGTAGAAGAACATTTTTAGAATGTCTTCTAAAAAGACATTCCACTGTCCAACCCCCGGGACGGACAGTGGCATCTCTTTGACCTCTCACCCATGGTCGATAAGGGAGGGGGGGGGGGGGGGGGGGGGGTCCTGCTGGGGGCTATATGAACCTTCCTGCCACTCAGCTGGAGGGGAAATTAGATGGGCCAAAACCAGGGGGAGGGGGGGGGGCAGAGAGAGAGAGAGAGAGAGAGAGAGACAGAGACAGAGACAGAGACAGAGAGACAGAGAGAGAGAGAGAGAGAGAGACAGAGAGAGAGAGAGACAGAGACAGAGACAGAGAGAGAGAGAGAGAGAGACAGAGAGACAGAGAGAGAGAGAGACAGAGACAGAGACAGAGACAGAGACAGAGACAGAGACAGAGACAGAGACAGAGACAGAGACAGAGACAGAGACAGAGACAGAGACAGAGAGAGAGAGAGACAGAGACAAAGAGAGAGAGAGAGAGAGAGAGAGAGACAGACAGAGAGAGAGAGAGAGAGATACAGAGAGAGAGACAGAGACAGAGACAGAGAGAGAGAGAGAGAGAGAGAGAGAGAGAGAGAGAGAGAGAGAGAAGCTATAGGGAGATAGGTGGATGATGATAGGTGCTGCAGCCAATCACGCCACTCTGTGCTGGCACATGCAGAAGGCCCCAGCCTTTAACCTACCCGCCCGCCATGCATCGCTGCCATCTAGTGGCAGGGTTCCGTTGGTGCACACACACACAACACCGATTCAAAGTGATCCGGTGGTGGAGCTTCTATTATTGACAAACCAGAAGACCGTCTGGAAGTGAATGCAATCAGATCTCTCTGATTTTTCTCTTCTGTTTGGATGTACAGTAAGTATTTATTTTTTTGCCACTCTGCCAGTAGGCGTTCCAGCAACATAACTTCCAGGTATGATGATGACATCGTCACGTGCATATACCCTCTAATAGGCATCATCTTTTGGCTTCGTGGTTCTACACAGTTTGAGCCATTTACCAGAAATTATAAAGGGTGACGTGATGTTGAATGCCCGAAAGTTCAAGATTTCGGCATTTCATTCACCCGCAGCTGCAGAAGAACCTTCCCCTTCACTTGAACGGAGTTGAACATGTCCTTTTGGATATGGCCATGGAGTTACACAAGTTACATTTTCATTGTTTAATTCAGGTTTTTAATACGTTTTAAAACTTTAATACGGGGTTTCCATCGGAAACTCCATCCGAGTGGGACAGGTGACACATTTTGACGACGTCATCGGAAACTAGAAAAAGTGCCCTTCTGGGCACAGGTCTCCACCAGGATGAGCAGATGTGAAGAATTCCAGGCAAAGGTTTTTCCTTGGCCTCTAGGGAGTTGGCATACAAAGTTATCCACAGATCCGTGCAGTTAGAGGTGAAAACACTTTTCGGCCAGTTATAGCGCCACCTTGAGGCTGAGTTGAAATTGTTCATGTGGCATTTCGTCCTCGGCCTAGTGGGAATGTGGGTGCACAATTTCACGGAAATCACGCGATGTGTTCATGATTTGCAGCATTTCGTTTGAAACTGAGCACTCCTGAGCCAATCGTGGCCAATCAGGATGGAATATGAGAAATCAAACAAACCTGTCTTGATCACATGACTATGGAGATCATGTGTACCGATTTGCGTGAAATTTGGATAAAATCGGAAGGAGTAATAATAGAAAATGTGTTTTACATATGTCGGCCTCCTGGTGGCGCTATAAAGAGCAGATGTGAAAAATTCCAGGCAAAGGTTTTTCCTTGGCCTCTAGGGAGTTGGCATACAAAGTTATCCACAGATCCGTGCAGTTAGAGGTAAAAACAGTTTTCGGCCAGTTATAGCGCCACCTTGAGGCTGAGTTGAAATTGTTCATGTGGCATTTCGTCCTCGGCCTAGTGGGAATGTGGGTGCACAATTTCACGGAAATCACGCGATGTGTTCATGATTTGCAGCATTTTGTTTGAAACTGAGCACTCCTGTGAACTTTGGAAGCCAATCTTAACCAATCAGGATGGAGTCTGAGAAATCTGAAAGACTGGTTTCGTTGAATGGCTCTAGAGAGACTGTGTACCAATTTGCGTGATGTTTGGACAAAATCTGTAAGTGTACTGTGCAAAAACTTGTTTTGCACAAAGCGGCCTCCTGGTGGCGCTATAACAGGCCGTTCTGGAAAGTTTGGGGCAGAGGTTCATCGTTGGCATCCAGGGAGTGTGTGTGCAAAATTTGGCATCGACCGGGTTAACGGTGGCCGAGATTAGCTGCTCACGGACACACGGACGGACACACACACGGACGGACGGACGGACACACACACGGACGGACGGACGGACGGACGGACGGACGGAGTGCAAAACATACTCTCCCCCCATGCCTTCGGCCTGGTGGAGACAAAAAGAATATCCGTCGCTATAAGTCTGTATCAGATGCTATCTAAGTCTACAGAAATGCTATCTAAGGGGGTGGGGTAAGTGCTATGAGCCATGATGGAGTCTGAAAAGGTGGGTTTTCAGACTACGGCGGAAGATTGGGAGTGATGCTGCAGTTCTGATTGTGATGGGAAATCAAGGCAGTCAACGATTAATTAATTCAGCGATTAATTAATTCCGCAGTCGAACTGTTAATTAAGAGCCGCAAATCAAGCTTGTTTTGCATCCTGGAAAAAACTATCCGAAATAAATGGATTCTTTAAAAAAAAATCCGTTCCCATAGACTTTCCACTTAGTCCTTTCTTCCTGCTATACTTCCGTCGCACGGCAAACCAGAGTGAGGATATACAAGCGCATGCAGAACAGCGTTATGAAACGGAAATCCATAAATATTTTTAAAAAGTCGACAGAAAAATTATCTCTGTGCCTTCGAGGCCCAAAAGGACCAGAAGACGTCAACAGACCAACCCAACCCAGAGCAGCCTCACTTCCCCCGAGGGGCACTGTGTGGGGCGTTTGCTAGGGTTAGGAGAATCCTAAATACAGGACTGGATTACTATACTGTACCCTGCCATAACATGCATGCAGGCAGGGAAATTATCAAATGTGACCAGATTTGACTGAGAGACTGCCATCGCACAAATTACAGCTTTTCACCAGAGGAGAAAACCGTATTTTTTTTAATGAGTTATTAGCACAGGCAGACTCTTCACATACTAGAGCATGTCTGAAATAAGTGTCAGAGCTGAAATTGACATGTAAATATGAAATAAATGCTTAAACATGTAGCTAGGTGTAACGTTAGAGACCACAGAGGTGAACCTTTCAACTTCAAGCCTGTTGTTTTCTCAACTCGCTGTTTTCTGCAAGACATTCTCCAAAACTGGCGGGTCAAACTGAACAACCAATATATCAATTTGAAGCTATGATTCCCTGCTTTCATATGACATGAAAAAACTAAAAGTCAAATTTGGTCGCAAATATCGTCCCAGAAAATGGTTGAATAATTTTAAGCACAATGCAAAGATTACACATGCAACTAGTCGGAGCGTTCATGTGTGGTGTTTCTACAGAACAACTATAGGCCTCAAACGCTACACGTCATCGGGGTGGGGGGGGGGGGGGGGGGGGGGACAGGAATAACCGTGGCCTCTACAACAGGCTTAGATCACTAAACATTCAGCGGTGGAAGTACTTTTACTTAAGTACTGTACTTAAGTACAATTTGGAGGTATTTGTACTTTACTTGAGTAATTCCACTACATCTCAGAGGCAACATTTGTACTTTTACTTCACTACAATTATTAGAAAACTTTAGTTACTAGTTACTTTGGCGATTTTAATTTTGATTAGAAAACATACATTAACCTGCACTTCAACCCTATACATTTCGGCCATTTGAAAATAGCCAATCTACAAGCTGTTGCGACGCATTGTCGCATTGAGCTTGTAGATCTGCTATTTTCGGCCCAGGCGGTGGCGTAACCGTCTGGGCACCCGGCTGGTAATCCAGTCGCAGTGTGCCGCGGGTTCGACTCCCGAGCCCGACACGGCCTTTACTGCATGTCTTCCCCCCCCATCTCTCTCCCGTTTCCTGTCAGCCTACTGTCTGTCCCTTCAAAAACCAATAAAAGGCGTAAGCCGCAAACACATATCTTAATAAAAAATAAAAGAATATCTGCTATTTTCAAAAGATTGTGTACACAGTTTGAACCTGTGAAATGGGACATTGTGCAATATGAGCACTTTTACTTTTAGTACTTTAAGTACGTTTTCAAGTCCGTACTTTTACTTGTAGCGAAGTATAGGTCTAAATTGCAGTATTGGTACTTTTACTTAAGTAAAACAATTGAGTATACCTTTTCCACCACTGAAAACATTCACCCGATATACAGCAGGGCTCTCAATCTCTCTGACTAACTCTCTCTCTCTCCTCTCTCGTTCTCTCTCTCTTTAAAGAGACGAACACAAACACACACCGTTGTCACAGTCAGACACAAGCCCAACACACACACACACCGGGTGCGAGAGCGACGCGGCACAGGCGTTGCCGTGCGGCCAACGCCGCCTGGAAAATAGAACAGTGGCGTATCGGAGCGTCAGGCGAGGCGTGAGCGCGCGTCGGACACCGCTGCCGGTTGTGGGATAGGTTCATTGAAAATAATGGAGGCGGCTGTTTTGACGCGCGGCGTTCGCAGACAGTGTGTGTGTAGGGCTACGCTACACACATGCTGCATGTGTATGGGGGGGGGGGGGGGGGGGGGAGTGTTATCCTTCAGTAAATGTGAGCAGAGTCTCAGAGGGGTATAAATATCATGTGAGGTTTAGGGTGTCACTTTATTATAGCACTGTGTGTCATACTGTGGGCTGTTGAGGTCGTTCTCACACTGGGGTACCTTTCAGCCCACGCACGCACCCACGCACCCACGCACGCACACTAGTGTTGTGTGGGTAAGGGCCCCGCCCACCTGCTATTCATTTGGATGAAAGTTGCTCAGTGGCGTTTTGAAGCACCCGGAAGAACTCTCTCTGTTCTTCCATGTTAAAAACCACCAGCTGCTGCGCCGGGTTTCCTCATTAACCCATTCTGACCTGAGATCAGATTCATACCAGGTTTCCGCCGGACACACACTGGTCTGATTGACCCATTCTGACCTGAGATCAGATTAAAAAAATGTCAGTCGTTCTTCGATTTTTTTCAAAAATAGCAGACCTACAAGCTCGTATCGCGCCACTCGGTGGCGCGATATGAGCTTGTAGATCTGCTATTTTTAAATAGCTAAAGCATAACATGATGCCGACACCAAAATGGGTGCCCGATCAGAATGGGTTAAGCTAAATGCACGGGCACGTCTGCAGTGCCAGCCCTGACCAGTAGAGGGCCGAGCACTTCATTCAACATTGGGGGCCTGCAGCCTTTCTGGGGGCTTTGGGAGAAGACGGAGGGGTTACTTTTTAGAGTAAGGCCGACCGTGTGGAAGTATTCACAGTCACTATGTCTTTGGATTTATTGGTGAAAAAGGAGGAAACCGACGTTGTCAATGCAAATTCAACACTCATGAATGCAGGGCGACACTCCTGAATGCAGAAGAGATTTGTTTACCAAACTTCCTCACAGGACAAGTGACATCCTATTATACATTATTTATGATTTTATAGACTAATATAAAAGCCTCTAGTGCACTATTTCTACCATATCGGGTTATCAAGTTTGAAGTGGTGAAATCATGGACCGCATACTGGAAAGTATTACTTGAAGCCAAATGTGTAAAAAAAGAATGTGAAGCATATAAAAAGAGCCCCCTGAGGCAGATTGACACGGTATGAACAGTAGTGTGGATTATTTGGTGGTATTATGGATGGCTGGGACTGTGAAGACCATGTCCTTGAATTAAACCTTAATGCATTGGGGCTCCAGTGGAGGTTGAAGAGCAGTGGGGTGAGGGGGGCTCATGGGGAGAAGATGCATGACTCACAAAGGTGAGCATGAAGCACCGTTTTGGACAAATTAATGCCACCATTCAACAGTCATCATCGTCATTTTGTCGACCGCGGTCGAGATAATGGGTTTCACAATGCCACACGGACAGACTTCCCGGTCCTTCATTGCCATCCCCAGTTCCTGCTTACTGATGCATGTGTCCCTTAATAGCGATGACATGATGTGTCCCTATAGCGATGACATGACATGCAGGGAACGACAGTTTCTATACCTCTGGTCTGCTTTGAGGCAGGACTCCAGAGAAGAAGGGAAGATATAACCTCATTGTCAGCTCTGTATAGCTCTGTAGCAGATCTACAAGCTCATAGCTCAAGCTTGTATAGGTCAAGCTCAAGATTGTAGGTATAGGTCTGCTATTTTTGAAAAATCGTGAAAAGGTGGCACAAATCTTTGAACATATTCTTTCAGAGTGAACGTTTTTAACTCAAATCTTTGCTTCGGGGGGGGGGGGGGGGGGGGGGGGGTCCCTGGAACAACATATTTTCACATGGGGGGGGTCTGCAGCCAATTACCTATATTCTCGGGGGTCCTTGACATGAATATGTTTGAGAACCACTGAGATGGAAACATAGGTTTTTCATGAAACTGTTTTAGAAGATTAAACAATAAGTTGTGACTCACTTTAGCCATAGCTACAACACTACACACTGCCCTCTCCCACCGTTCAGCGTTCAACACCATCCTATAGTCCCCCCTTAGTGGTCACGTTTGCTCATGATGCAACAGTGATAGCCCCCCACCCCCCCCCATCTACATAGAATGTGACGCAGTGGAGAGGGTCAGCGAACTCACATTCCTTGGCGTCAAGCCGTCAACATCAGACACTCACCTGAGGCTTGTTTGCCTGTAGTGTTCCCATGAGTACATATAACGTAACTTACAATAACATTTGCATTCTTTTTTTCCCACATCCACAACAGCTGGGAGCTAATAATGTCACAGAGATGTCCTAATGCCTCAGATAAGATCAGATGCTGTTCGTATAGACTAGACCGGGCTAGTGCTGATGTCAGATCAGATCAGATGCTGTTCGTATAGACTAGACCGGGCTACAGTAGTGCTGATGGAAGGATGGATGGGGGCTAAGCTGGAAGGGTTTCATAACCATGGCTATAACTCTGAGTGAGGGCATCTGGTCCAGCGTTATGCCTTAGCAACACCCTGGCTACTGCATTATGAGCTTATTGTTTTGTGCTTTAATCAATTAAGACCTGAGACCAGATTCTAATAAAAAGTGCTCAAACTTTTTCATGTCAAGGAACCCAAATTATTATATGAATTTGGCCCGCGCCGGAGCCCCAACTGAAAATATGTAGTTTCAGGGACCTGCACCCCAGAAGTAAATATTTACGTTAAAAACGTTGTGTTGTGAAAACTATAATATTCAAAGATTTGCTTCACGTTTTCACACTTAATTTTTTGTATCAGATCTACAAGCTCGTAGCGCGGCACTCGGTGCCGCGCTACGAGCTTGTAGATCTGCTATTTCTCAACAGCTAATGTTTAAAAATAATGGTTAAAGTGGTTCAACGCTAAAGCGACCGAGACGTGTTCCCGTCTTAAATGGGTTAGGCACAAGGTTAGCTCACTTGGCTAACATCAAGTGGCAGGTGTTAGCCTCGAGCTTTGCACCGAAAGAAATGGCATATAGCCTCAGCTCTATAGTGACCAACTTATCTATCAACAACCTATAGCCTTTACACCGATGCCATTTAGAGTTAGCCTCTGTAAGATGGCTGTAGGGCTACTCTATAGGACTACATAACACTACAAATGTTTCATTATATAGGTAATGTGCATTAACCCATTTTTAACCGTGTTAGCATTATGTTATGCTTTAGCTATTGAAAAATAGCAGATCTACAAGCTCATAGCACGCCACCGAGTGGCGCGCCACAAGCTTGTAGGTCTGCTATTTTTGAAAAATCGAGGAACGACAGACATAGAAACATAGCTTTTTCAGAAAACTGTCAGGATGTAGAAGACATTTTTAGAATCTGATGGGTTAAAGGGATTGTGACAAAACAACATTTATTTTTTCTTAATTTTTTTAAATGTTTTCTGAGCTCAATAGCACCCAAAACACCTGCACTTTTAACATTCAGTAGATTTAGTGTTTTCTGGCGCAAACAAGTGCTCTGATTTTCCTGCAGCAAATCCCATATACTGTATGACAGGAATCTGCCAGCAGATGTCACTGTTTTCACAGTTTTGACCTGTTTTCATTGCAGCTCAAAAGGCTTCACAGACACAGAAAGAAAT
>NC_139708.1:45297467-45374967 GCF_964188405.1 Protomyctophum parallelum
AACCCCTGACATTTACAGAATGTTCTGCGAACCATAGAGAACACCAAATGAAGACTGTCAAAACAAACGAGACAAGTTATTTTAGCGCAAACTAGCAATATGTGCCATTATAAAGCAACGCTATTTTGTGTTTTCAGAGAATGAATGGGGAAACTACTACTATAGGTAGTTTATTAGTTTGTTTGTTTTTTCCATACAAAACATTCTTAGTTCATCAGTTTTTTTTCCCTTTCCTATTCTGGGAAAAAAAAGGGTATAGACTGAAGCCTAGCATTATTAAGTCTATCCCTTTGTCCATCAAATTAAAATAACAAAATTAAAATATATATGTACATCCCTTTTACAGGTCAAAAGAAACAAATACCACTTGAATTGAGCCTTTACTCTATACACTATACTATAATCTACCATAGATGGGCCAGGGGCCACGTGCCCAATGTATTATGTCCAATGTATTTGTATTTAGTTCATAAAGTTAACATATAACTATAATTAACTTTTGAAATTGAATAAAATTTTAACTTTTCAAAGATTCCAATTCAAGAATCGCAAAAAAAAATAAAAATCAAGATATGATCAAATATAGCTAAAATAGCTGATGTACGTCGCATTGCGACACATTGAGCTTGTAGATCAGCCATTTTTGCTACGACAGTAATAAGCAATGTGGATAATAGTGGCCCTCTGCATCGTCAAAGTTTCCCACCCCTGATATACTTAACCCTGAGACCTGAGATCAGATTCATACGAGGTTTCCACTGGACACACACTGGTCTGATTAAACCCATTCTGACCTGAGATCAGATTAAAAAAATGTCAGTCGTTCTTCGATTTTTCAAAAATAGCAGACCTACAAGTTCATATCGCGCCACTCGGTGGCGCGATATGAGCTTGTAGATCTGCTATTTTTAAATAGCTAAAGCATAACATGATGCCGACACCAAAATGGGTGCCCGGTCAGAATGGGTTAAGCAATATTACACGAGTCAGTGATGCTTGCGGAACTCGACTTCGTCTCGTTCCTGACCGCATCCCTGTCGTGGCAATAATCACGTTAACCCACACCCTCTCGTGTAATATTGCAATTCTAGAACAGTTAGAACAGAAAATCGCTAAATATATTTTAATGACAGATGTAGTCACTACGACCACAAATGTCCCAAGAAACTAGCTATAGCCTAGCCACCGAGTTTGCTAGCGCTCTGGGAGAACAGAGCAGCTGAATTCTTTGTTTTGATTAGGTGGTGAATGGTGCTGGTTTAACCCACGGCTATAGAAGGATGTTTCAACCAATCAGATTGCTTCCTCGAAACGACCTGTTGTAGAATATACTATATTATACTATACTGTACAGTTTAGGATATGTACTTATATATTATATATTGATATACTGTACTATATTATACTATACTATACAGTTTAAGATATGTACTCACGTGGCATGATTCCCTGGCTGACCAGCTCCTCTCTGGTCCTCCTCTGCTGCAGCTTCAACTGAAGAACTTTAGAGAGACAGAGACAGAGAGACAGAGAGAGACAGAGACACAGAGGGAGAGAGATGGAGAGAGACAGAGAGAGAGACAGAGAGACAGAGAGACATGGCGAGACAGAGACACAGAGGGAGAGAGACGGAGAGAGACAGAGAGACAGAGAGACAGAGAGACAGAGCGACATAGAGACAGAGAGAGACAGAGAGAAACATCAGTACTGCTGAACAAGACACGTCATCAAACAGCAAAATAAAAATGTTAAATGCCGCCGTGTTTTCCTGTCCTCCTTTCTCTTTCTGCTTAGAACGCACAACTGATAACCCTTAGTAGTATAGATAGATAGATAGATAGATAGATAGATAGATAGATAGATAGATAGATAGATAGATAGATAGATAGATAGATAGATAGATAGATAGATAGATAGATAGATAGATAGATAGATAGATAGATAGATAGATAGATAGATGACAACATTGCATAGGCCTATATATCCACTTCAAAAGAAGCAGGGAAGCTAAACCTATACGACTCAAAGCGCAATTCAACAGCCGGAGACAGAGTCGGAAGGCAATGCCACCGTCAAGTCAACTCACATGGAGATAAGCCCTTCTTTTTCATATTTTACACACTGCAACTGTACGGCTGTTTGCATACTAGACTGAAAGGAACGGAGGAGGATAATGAAGCTATATTAATATTAGCCAGTCTAAAACACACTGGAGGAGAAATGTCTGTGTCTATAACCCATTTTGGGTGGGAACCCCTTTTGATGTTAGCATTATGTTATGCTTTAGCTATTCAAAAATAGCAGATCTACAAGCTCATAGCGCGCCACCGAGTGGCGCGCTACGAGCTTGTAGGTCTGCTATTTTTGAAAAATCGACAGAACGACTGACATGGAAACATAGCTTTTTCAGAAAACTGTCAGGATGTAGAAGACATTTTTAGAATCTGATCTCAGGTCAGAATGGGATAATGTCTGATGGTTCCTCTGAACAGAGGAGGTTGTGGGTATTGACAGTGAAAGTCACACAACGCACGTGCACGCACGCACACGCACACTCCAAAGGGAAGGGGAAACACACCCACACACACACACACACACACACACACACACACACACACACACACACACACACACACACACACACACACACACCACTTCCTGTTTCTTGGTTATATCATAAAATAGAATCAGTCACAAAATACTCCATTCTGACACATTTCTGAAACCAGAAAGAGAGTAAATGGAAAGGGAAGCAAAATATATATATAATTGACAGCTTATTGATTATGATGAACAATATCTGTCTCTATAAGCTCTGGCATCACTTCCTCTAGCTTTTAGGCAAACTACTGTATCTTGATGATGACAGCTTATACTTCGCTTTTTCCCTTTCTCTGCAACTCAAGTTAAGGAGAATACTGTATCTATTTGCCTGGCTGACATCTCATCTAGAATACTGTATCTATTTGCCTGGCTGACATCTCATCTAGCCCATTCTGACCGGGCACCCATTTTGGTGTCAGCATCATGTTATGCTTTAGCTATTTAAAAATAGCAGATCTACAAGCTCATATCGCGCCACCGAGTGGCGCGATACGAGCTTGTAGGTCTGCTATTTTTGAAAAATCGAAGAGCGACTGACATTTTTAGAATCTGATCTCAGGTCAGAATGGATTCATCAGACCAGTGTGTGTCCGGCGGAAACCTCGTATGAATCTGATCTCAGGTCAGAATGGGCTAGAATACTCTATATATTTGCCTAGCTGACATCTCAAGTTGAATTTCGAAGCCACAAGCTCAAGTTCAATCTTGATGAGACGGAGCTACTCCTAGTTATCCTGCCCCTCCTCAAGACATTCACTCAGCAGTGAATGCAGAATGGAAACGTCTGCAGATTAATCTTAAAGTGAATCCTATACTGGCACATCACTGTCAACCAATACCAAGCACAGAAATTCAAGGAAATAATAATATGCTGTAATTGTATGATAAAGGGGAAGGGAGGGGTTAGGGGAGGGGCTGATAGTGTGATGTCACTATGTTACTGTTTACTTCATTGGCCCGTTTGACTGTCAAGGGTTCAGCCTCCAGGAAGAAACCCTAAATACAAAGTTAATACACCATTGCACATACAGTAGACTCCAGGGTGTCTAATGAAGTACTGTCACCTCATAGACACATGAAAAACTGGAAAAATACAAATATTGTGGCACTCCATCTTTAAAAATCACATAATCAGGCCTGGGCCGTGGCTCAGCGGTCCAGGCACCTTGGCTGGTATAGTCCAGTCTGGCAGTGTGGCCGCGGGTTCGACTCCCGATCCCGACAGCCTTTACTGCATGTCACCCCCCCCACCCCACCCCCCCATCTCTCTCCCCATTTCCTGTCAGCCTATACTGTCTGTCCCTCCATAAAAAAATATATAAAATAAAAGGCGAAAGCCACAAAAAAAAAACATTTAAAAATCACAATCAACCAAAGCAGGGTAGTAAAAAAAGTCAAGTGCAACAAGGACATTGCTGACATCGGTCACACAACAGTTAAACAAAAAGGAAACCAAAAGGCCTTCTGAAAAAAAAAGAAGGTTTCCAGGCCTGTTGTTGCTCATCCAATCCATGCCTTCATCTCCTCCAGACAGACATGACGGCTGCAGGGGGGTCAGCTGGGGGTCAGTCATCAGCGTAAGAGTGAAAAGGAAGTGGTGGTCGCGGTTGTACTTGGCGAAGAACAAGTGACACTGACCACCACTTCCTTTTTTATGATCCGATTAATGACAATGACATTCACTCGACGAACATACAATCAACATACTTCCCTCTCCGCTAAAGAACGCACCAACTTTGCAGAACTATGCACAACCTTTATACATAACAACGGTAAGGAAAGGAAAGGTACTATGTTTACCCAGGGTAACTGGACTAAGGAAAGGAAAGGTACTATGTTTACCCAGGGTAACTGGACTAAGGAAAGGAAAGGTGCTATGTTTACCCAGGGTAACTGGACTAAGGAAAGGAAAGGTACTATGTTTACCCAGGGTAACTGGACTAAGGAAAGGAAAGGTACTATGTTTACCCAGGGTAACTGGACTAAGCTCAAGCACTTGTTTACAGCCAGGCCCTGCTCATAGAACATTTCATGGTAGGGGTTCAATGCCTTGTCCAAGGGCACTTCAACGGTGGTCATTTTAACGTGCCGGTCCGGGGATACGAACTATAGCGACCTTTCCGATATCAAGACCGCTCCGCAAACCGTTCGGCCACCGCTGCCTGGTGACATGCTATAGCTATACACTTGACAAATGATGTGGATCCATCCACATGCATCAGGGTCCAAATGAGGAAATTAACTTTCATTTGCACTTATTATGCAGATAGTGAGCCGAGAAAGAACACCAACTATCCAGTTGAAAGCAGCTGGCACGTCAAAGTCTGGGGCACGGCACTTGAGACATATCCATTCTATTTGCGACCAACAAATGTCCTTTTGGACACCCTCTTGTGGTTTACACCGAGCATGCTACGATATTAAATGAAAAGGCTCCTTTCCAAGACTCTGTGAACACTGTGGGCCTGTGAAATTCAACATAATACGTACCGTTTCAAGGCTATAGCGCTATAACTCCCTTTCACCACCTTCCACAGCTGAGGCCAATACGGTGTTACGTAGAGAGAGAGAGGTGATAATAACGCAAACAATGACGAACTGAAACAAGATTCCCTGACCGGTTTTCTTTTTTAAAACGCTAATTATTTCTTAAGGCATTTTGGGCGGGAACCTCTTTTTGGTGTTAGCATCATGCTATGCTTTAGCTATTGAAAAATAGCAGATCTACAAGCTCATAGCGCGCCACCGAGTGGCGCGCTACGAGCTTGTAGGTCTGCTATTTTTGAAAAATCGAACGACTGACATAGAAACATAGCTTTTTCAGAAAACTGTCAGGATGTAGAAGACATTTTTAGAATCTGATCTCAGGTCAGAATGGGTTAAACAAAGACTTGTATCACAAATGCATATGAATAAAACATCTCTAATTCTCTCACTTTGATGATAACATTCTCTGTGCCTGATTATTATACTGTTGATTTTGTCCCTCACGTTAAATTCTCTCTGAATAAAACAGCCGCACAGAAACACAGACTTGCCAAAGAACACACGTGCGTGCACGGCACGTGCGCACCGTCTCTCAACCTAAACTAAACAAACAGATTCTTAAACAAATCTCACACACACACGTGTGCACGCACACGCACCCAGGATTCTGCCCCCCACACACACACGCACGCACGCACGCACACAGAGTGGACAAGCAAGTGATGCAATGTGCATAATTCTGAAATGTACTTCATTGCACCAATGTCATACAAATATACACGGACAGAGATGTAGGAAGAAATAGCATTGGTTAACAAAAGTAAAGTAAATTGTGCTGATTTATTTTATTTATTCATTTATTTGTGTATCTCTCATGGGGTTGTTTTATAGTGTGCTTTTTTTTTTTTTTTTTACTGATAAAAAATAACACCGTTTCTGGTCTGGAAGCTTCCTTGTTACAGGATATTAGAGCAGATATTACATATTTGAGCAGATATTAGATATTAGAGCAGATATTAGATATTAGAGCGGTAGGCCGTGTAATTTGCTATGGATTGAAATTCATTGTGCGAGAAAAGTCGTTAAAACATTTGGGTTTAATTCCCAGTGTCAAAATGTGTTGTGTGCGCCGTGTGGCTGGATACAAGTCGGTCATAGATATAGATAGATTATATTTCGCTCCATAAAAGGAATAAAGGAGTACATACATACATACATACATTAACCCATTCTGACCTGAGATCAGATTCATACGAGGTTTCCACTGGACACACGCCGGTCTGACGAACCCATTCTGACCTGAGATCAGATTCTAAAAATGTCAGTCGTTCTTCGATTTTTTTCAAAAATAGCAGACCTACAAGCTCGTATCGCGCCACTCGGTGGCGCGATATGAGCTTGTAGATCTGCTATTTTTCAATAGCTAAAGCATAACATGATGCTGACACCAAAATGGGTGCCCGGTCAGAATGGGTTAATATCCACTAATAACTAGTGGTACCGAAAAGGTGAAGGCAGAAGCCGAGGCTTATTGCGCCTACCCTTATTTGAACATAACTCAAATTACACTATGCAGAGTATAAATGTCGGACGTAGATTACATAAAATAAAATAGAAACTATAATGTTCTGGCCATTGATTCTGAGAAATCTATGACTTGTGCTAGGGGGGAGGGCAGGGTGGATTGTTACTGTATATACTGTTAGTCTGTGAATTATTAGACAGGCTTTTCTGTGTTATTGTTTGAGACGGGCTTTTCTGTGTCATTGTTTGAGATCCATCAAGTCGACATCCAAACCTATTAAAAGAGAACAGTACGTAATGCTGTGAAAGTGGTTGAGATGGTGGGAGCCGTGCGGTGGGAGACCAATGGTGTGTTTTTACTCGTTGTCCATATTTGGGAATATCGAGGGTGCTCGCCAGCCGAAGCGCCGCATGTACGTTTTTACACTGTTTAATGCAGCCCGTGACGCAAACTAGTGAAGATAGCAGTGAAGATAGCAGTGACCCAAACTAGTGAAGATAGCAGTGAAGATAGCAGTGACTCAAACTAGTGCAGATAGCAGTGACCCAAACTAGTGCAGATAGCAGTGACCCAAACTAGTGAAGATAGCAGTGACCCAAACTAGTGAAGATAGCAGTGACCCAAACTAGTGAAGATAGCAGTGACCCAAACTAGTGAAGATAGCAGTGACCCAAACTAGTGAAGATAGCAGTGACCCAAACTAGTGAAGATAGCAGTGACCCAAACTAGTGAAGATAGCAGTGACCCAAACTAGTGAAGATAGCAGTGACCCAAACTAGTGAAGATAGCAGTGACCCAAACTAGTGCAGATAGCAGTGACTCAAACTAGTGAAGATAGCAGTGACCCAAACTAGTGCAGATAGCAGTGACTCAAACTAGTGAAGATAGCAGTGACCCAAACTAGTGAAGATAGCAGTGACTCAAACTAGTGCAGATAGCAGTGACCCAAACTAGTGCAGATAGCAGTGACCCAAACTAGTGCAGATAGCAGTGACTCAAACTAGTGAAGAAAGCAGTGACCCAAACTAGTGAAGATAGCATTGACCCAAACTAGTGAAGATAGCAGTGACCCAAACTAGTGAAGATAGCAGTGACCCAAACTAGTGAAGATAGCAGTGACCCAAACTAGTGAAGATAGCAGTGACTCAAACTAGGGAAGATAGCAGTGACCCAAACTAGTGCAGATAGCAGTGACCTAAACTAGTGAAGATAGCAGTGACTCAAACTAGTGAAGATAGCAGTGACTCAAACTAGTGCAGATAGCAGTGACCCAAACTAGTGAAGATAGCAGTGACTCAAACTAGTGCAGATAGCAGTGACTCAAACTAGTGAAGAAAGCAGTGACCCAAACTAGTGAAGATAGCAGTGACCCAAACTAGTGAAGATAGCAGTGACCCAAACTAGTGAAGATAGCAGTGACCCAAACTAGTGAAGATAGCAGTGACTCAAACTAGTGAAGATAGCAGTGACCCAAACTAGTGAAGATAGCAGTGACTCAAACTAGTGCAGATAGCAGTGACCCAAACTAGTGCAGATAGCAGTGACCCAAACTAGTGCAGATAGCAGTGACTCAAACTAGTGAAGAAAGCAGTGACCCAAACTAGTGAAGATAGCAGTGACCCAAACTAGTGAAGATAGCAGTGACCCAAACTAGTGAAGATAGCAGTGACTCAAACTAGGGAAGATAGCAGTGACCCAAACTAGTGCAGATAGCAGTGACCTAAACTAGTGAAGATAGCAGTGACTCAAACTAGTGAAGATAGCAGTGACCCAAACTAGTGCAGATAGCAGTGACCCAAACTAGTGCAGATAGCAGTGACCCAAACTAGTGCAGATAGCAGTGACCCAAACTAGTGCAGATAGCAGTGACCCAAACTAGTGAAGATAGCAGTGACCCAAACTAGTGAAGATAGCAGTGACCCAAACTAGTGCAGATAGCAGTGACTCAAACTAGTGAAGATAGCAGTGACCCAAACTAGTGCAGATAGCAGTGACCCAAACTAGTGCAGATAGCAGTGACCCAAACTAGTGAAGATAGCAGTGACCCAAACTAGTGAAGATAGCAGTGACCCAAACTAGTGAAGATAGCAGTGACTCAAACTAGTGAAGATAGCAGTGACCCAAACTAGTGCAGATAGCAGTGACCCAAACTAGTGCAGATAGCAGTGACTCAAACTAGTGCAGATAGCAGTGACTCAAACTAGTGCAGATAGCAGTGACCCAAACTAGTGCAGATAGCAGTGACTCAAACTAGTGCAGATAGCAGTGACCCAAACTAGTGCAGATAGCAGATCTACAAGCTCACAACATGTCGCATCATGCCACGTTGTGACTGTGAGCTACTTCACTATACTTCTTAGATATTTGTCGTCATTTATGGAATTTCTTACATTTTTCTGTCATTTCTTCATGACATTTTTCTTCCATGACATTCATGAACAGTTTTGCTTTTTTGGGAACGTTACATTAAAACAACATTAAAAAAACAAATGTGGGAAACCATAATAACAATGTGTCCTACAAATGGGTCCCGACCTTAGAGTATATATGAATAGAGACGGCACCCAGAGGAAACCCTGAGGCCAAATGGACATAGTGCCGAATTTGGTATTGCAGCGCTGGGCCAAACACATGAACGCGCTGGTCCGTTGACTATCATTGTGCACGTTCACGACGGACGCACGCTCGTGCACATTCGTGCGCATTCAACCGCAGCGCGTTCATGTGTTTGGGCCCAATCACTATTGCAATCCATCCCAGAATGCACTCTGTTCCTACCCGGAGTGAAATCGCCTCATGCGCTTTTGAGCAACTTAATGCAAGTGGATGGGAGGAGAACTCGGATGTCATCTCTATTCATATATACTCTAAGGTCCCGACTCACGAACCGTACTGTTCGACATCCCTGCGACAACGTTCCCACAGTATGTGCAAACATGCTGTACCCGGCAATAAGAAATCTTTCAGATTCAGATGCTGCAGTGCTCTCTCTCTCTCTCTCTCTCTCTAGACTCTACAGTCTAGTAGTCTCTCTCTCTCTCTAGACCAGGGGTATTCAACTAGATTAGGTCGGGGACCACAACTGTAGAATGATTGTGTGTGGAGGGCAGCACAGCGTGCGCGCGAAGCGCGGATTTTTTTTGGATTCTACAAATGCATTTTGTGTTCAAACACAAAGATCCATGTAGGCCAGGGGTCCTCAACTAGAAATGCTGAAGGTCCACAAATAATAAGTAATAACTCATGCGCGCGCAAATAAAATTGCGGGTTGCGGCCTCGCCCCCCACCCCTAGAAACAACTATGGCTGATAACTGTCATTATGATAATCTAGCACTTTATATATCGCGCACATCATACCTGTAACTTTCTCTCTTAAAAAAGAAAAAAATGTTTTTTTTCTTTTTTCCAAGGGCCACTAGGGGACGCTCCGCGGGCCGCATTTGGCCCGCGGGCCGCCAGTTGAATAGCCCTGCTCTAGACTCTCGGCAGGGTCCAGTGTTCTATTTTTATGTCCATGCTGCAACCCTGTGGAACCCAGTACCTCTGGACACACCGTTGAGTTATGGGAAATATTACTGTAAATCACTAACCTGCAAGACACCCCCAAATAGTGTGTGTGTGTGTGTGTGTGTGTGTGTGTGTGTGTGTGTGTGTGTGTGTGTGTGTGTGTGTGTGTACACACGTGTGTGTACACACACACATACACGCACGCACAGGCTGGACCTGTGTATTTGGAACATGTGTGGAAGTGGGGTTTGGACGAGGATTAGCACGAGGAGACATGCGCCTGGCACGGCCCGTAAAAGCGAGGTTTATTAGACAGACATGGAGACGGAGAGAGGAAGAGAGAGAGAGAGAGAGAGAGAGAGAGAGAGAGAGAGAGAGGGGTTTGGGAATAGGAGAAACAGACAGAGGATAGCAGCTGGAATGGATCCGTGTGTGTCAGTGTAGTATTTGAGTCTCTCAAAGATCTAAAAATACATCAGGAAAACAATATCATTCATTCAATATCTCTTCAACAAAAAAGGGGACTTTTTCCAATTGCGGTCCTTTTCATAATTCAGTGTTTTAGGCAAAGCGATGCAGGCCTAATTATTACATTATGTTCATTCCATACACAAACTGTGTAGCGTGAGTGTGTGTGATTCTGATCCGTCATCTCTAAGTGTGTTGACACTTGACACCACACACACACACACACACACACACACACACACACACACACAAGAACTGGGAGGCGGAGCAGTGTGGTAACCAGGTCTTCACTTACGGGTGTGTGTGTGTGTGTGTGTGTGTGACTCTGAGAGTGTACAAATGTGTACACGTCTCAGAGTTATGGGGGCACCTTGACATTAAGAAGTTTGAGAACCACTAAAGCACACTAAATGGATCATTGGCAACACCTGTGTAGGAAGTATAGTGACGCTCCGGCCCCGGAAGTATATAGGAAGAGTTATTCTGTGTGCATATAATAGCCCATTCTCACGTTTCTGCACTACATACTACATACTACATACTACATACTAGAGTGTCCTGAATTTGGCACATGGTGCTATATATGCCCACAGCTTGCTGGCCGGTGAAAAATAACATCTCAGAGTACCGTGGGTGACGCTAGTAAACATTCATGCCTACAGTACGCAAAGCGCACCTGTTCCAAACCTATCTTAATCCATTCTGTACGGGAACCCCTTTTGGTGTATAGCATTACGCTATGCTTTAGCTATTGAAAAATAGCAGATCTACAAGCTCATAGCGCGCCACCGAGTGGCGCGCTACGAGCTTGTAGGTCTGCTATTTTTGACAAAATCATGAACATGTGGTTGCAAAGCTTTGAATATACTCTTTCAGAGCGAACGTTTTTTAACTCAAATCTTTGCTTCTGGGGAGGTGGTCTCTGAAACAACATATTTTCAGATGGGGGGTCAGCGGGCCAATTTCATATATTTTTGGGGGTCCTTGACATGAAATATTGAGAGCCACTGATATAGAAACATGAGGTTTTTCAAAAAAAAATACATTAAAATTTTCTTTTAATTTCGACGTTAGGCCTAAATGGGTTAACAAGCCAATTGGCCAAGCAGATAAGAGTTCAGTTACAGAGTCAGGAATTCAGCCTCGATTTTTCACCAGCCAGTGGTAAAAAATTGTGCATTTATATAGCGCCTTTATCCAAGGCGCTTTACATAGATTGTGCATTACATTCACCCATTCACACACACATTCATACACCGATTGCGGCAGAAGCCATGCAAGGTATAACAAACCAGCACATCGGGAGAAATTTGGGGTTCAGTGTCGTCTTGCCCATGGACACTTCGACATGTAGACAGGAGGAGGAGCCGGGATTCGAACCACCGACCCACGGATCATTGGACGACCTGCTCTACCTCCTGAGCCACAGTCGCCCCAGTGGTTCTCAAACATTTTCATGTCAAGGGCCCCCAAAAATGATTTGCAATTGCCCGCCGACCCACATCTGAAAATACAGTATGTATAGTTCCAGGAACCTCTCAGGAGCAAAGATTTGAGTTAAAAACGTTCGCTCTGAAAGAATATATATATCAAAGTTAAAGATTTGTGCCACATTTTCAAGATTTTTCAATAATAGCAGAGGTACAAGCTCATAGCGCGGCATTCGGTGCCGCGCTATGAGCTTGTAGATTGATATTTTCCAATAGCTAAAGAATAACATAATTATTAAAACACAGGAAGGAGCAACTTGGACACTCAGGCATGAAGGAAGCATGAGTTCAAGTCCGTTGCTCTCCCCCATGTCCCCCATATATGGGGGACTAGGTTGGCGGAGGGTGTGTAGAGCCCAGGATCACATCATTCACACAGGGGTGAGAAATGGGTTACAAAATCGTGGGATAAAAAAAAAAACACCGAAAGGGGTTCCCGCCCAGAATGGGTTTTTAAATAAGTAAAAGACAGCCCTCGGGTCACCCGGTAATGAACTCTGGCTCTCGCTGGTTCAAGGTCTCGCTCTCTCTCTCTTTCTCTCTTTCTCTCTCTCTCTCTCTCTCTCTCAATTCAATTCAATGGGCTTTATTGGCATGAGAAAACATATGTTTACATTGCCAACGCAGAAAGAACAATACAGCAATACAATCAAAACAAAAATGATGTACATTTTGAAAGTCAGGATCTTCAATAGATCAATTTCTATGTACCAAGGTCACTCGATGCAGGTATAGTTGCAGGAATATACACAATGATTAGTCTTTAGGGTGGTTGTGTTCCGTTTGATATCCTTCTCCTATCACAGCAACTCACAAATCTTGCTGCATGTGTTTGCACATTGTTGTACTTCGCCCAGCAGATATGGGAGTTTTTTTGTCATTGGTCATGTTTTCAAAACCTCCGTGTGTGGTTGTAATCTGTGGGAAGTATGTGTCTCTGATGTCTTGGTACACAATGGGCAGATAGTTAGGAAGTGTAGCGTCTGCAATATAGTTTCAGTAAACTAGCGAGAGAAATGCTGCATAATATGAACCCATTTCTTGTCACATTGCTCTCCTCAGGAAAAAAAAGATTTTAGAGGTGGATTGAATTGTTTTCATATAGTTTCTTAAACGGGTACTTTTTTGACAGACTAAGGGGGAAAAAACTGCCTCACAAAAAGTGTGTTCATCTTCCGCTTCAGCAGGTTTGGTGGAAAGAGAGAAATTCAGAAAAAGAGAAATTCAGAGTCAGAGAAAGTGAGTGTGTGCCGACAAAATATGAATGCGTGTGCGCGTGGCGTGTGTGCATATACAGTACATGTGTGTGTATGCGTGTGCACTCTCTGCCTCCTGCAGCCAAAAAGGCCCATGGGGTTCCTGGGTTCACGTCCTCGTGGTTGAGCTATGTCTGTGCTGGCTCAGCTCCTGCTGTATGTACTGTATATCCACAGATCCACTTAACACCTCCCAACACCTCCCACCCAGAAAATAGATCTGGACGACACCCAGCCCAGCCCCCATTCAGGGGGCTGCAGGGCTGATTGGTGCTTTAAGCATTATGTTATGCTTCATAGCTATTGAAAAATAGCAGATCCACAAGCTCATACTCATGATCTCCAACGCGCGTGCGTGCGTGTGTGTGTGTGTGTGTGTGCGTGTGTGAGAGATTAGCGGTGGATCAACAAGGATATCACTTCTTTCTACCACCTCTGCCATCTTTGTTTGCTTCGTGGACCACTTGGGGGTCCACGGACCACCTGCCTTCAAAATGTATCAATCATAGGCCGACACACAATGAATTACAGTACTTAGATTAAGCCTTTGAGTCAAGTCTGTGTTTTCTTATGAGTTGACGAACGTGACAATCTTCAAACTGGTAAGGGCTATAGCATATATAAATGGTAAATGGTGCATTTATATAGCGCCTTTATCCAAGGCGCTTTACATAGATTGTGCATTACATTCACCCATTCACACACACATTCATAATTTCATACACCGATTGCGGCGGAAGCCATGCAAGGTACCAACCAGCACATCGGGAGCAATTTGGGGTTCAGCGTCTTGCCCGAGGACACTTCGACATGTAGACAGGAGGAGGAGCCGGGATTCGAACCGCCGACCCACGGATCATTGGACGACCTGCTCTACCTCTTGAGCCACAGTCGCCCCTAATTTATGTATAATATTTATGATCAACACCATGTCCAACAAACACCAAATCTGCATTACATTATTGAAGGGTCTCTAGAAGAAGAAGGAGAACCGTGAAGGCCATGCCATTGAAAGTAATACAGTATAGCTGAAAACCTCACCAGATGAACTCAACGCATGAAGTTGAACCATAGTTTTGCAGGAAACGCCATTTTTCCACCCCACACATTCCCACCCCGGGTCGTCCTGACAAATGAAACCCCCGGAAAGGCCGAGCACACCTGGGGCCATTTCTCGAAGTTGCCCTACTGGGTATTTTCTTTCATGGAGTGACTAAACAGCTGTGCTTTCCCCAGCTGCTATACGTATACGTTGGTATTATGTACTGTATGTACTGTATGTCAACGTGGACAGAGAACTCTCATTTACAGACATCATCATTGACACATGATGGCATTAACCCATTCTGAACGGGCACCCATTTTGGTGTCAGCACCATGTTATGCTTTATCTATTGAGAAATAGCAGATCTACAAGCTCATATCGCGCCACCGAGTGGCGCGATATGAGCTTGTAGATCTGCTATTTTTGAAAAATCGAAGAGCGACTGACATTTTTAGAATCTGATCTCAGGTCAGAATGGGTTCATCAGACCAGTGTGTGTCCGGCAGAAACCTCGTATGAATCTGATCTCAGGTCAGAATGGGTTAACGACATCATTGACACATGGCATTAACGATCAGCATCATAGCCTTTCCCCCATTGCCCCGTGTGGCTTTTCATACACGTCGTGCGCAAACACCAAAACAATGACCATCTCTCTGAATAAAACAGCCGCACAGAAACACAGACTTGCCAAAGAACGCACATGCGTGCACGGGACGTGCGCACAGTTTCTGCAGATTCTTAAACAAATCACACACACACACACACACACACACACACACACACACACACACACACACACACACACACACACACACACACACACACACACACACACACACACACACACACACACACACACACACACACACACACACACACACACACACACACACACACACACACACGTGTTCCTCCTCACACAGATGTGTGCTCCACTGAGTGCATCTTTCTAGTTTCATGCGGTTCAGGTGTGAATCTTTCATTGTGAAATCATCATTAGAACATATTGCACGTTTATGGCTTTATTTCAAATAAATCACAGTTAAGCTTAAATATAACCATTTCTGGCAGTTGTTGTTTTTTGCACTATGTATGAATAGCACTTGACTCAAATGTTGTGTTAAAGTGTGAAAAGGCAAGTCGTTTTCGTATTTGACTTTAACTTTTACAGGAGTCACTTAAAACCCATTCTGGGCAGGAACCCCTTTTGGTGTTTTAACTAAGCATTATGTTATACTTAAAAAAAAAAAGCAGATCTACAAGCTCATAGCGCGCCACCGAGTGGCGCACTACGAGCTTGTAGGTCTGCTATTTTAGAAAAATCGTGAAAATGCGGCACAAACCTTTGAATATATATTCTTTCAGAAGACTTTTTTTTATTTCGACGTCAGGCCTAAATGCGTTCAGTAAGACGCAAACCCCAACTAAACCTTGTATACACTGACACCAAGCAAGGACAGGAACGCCCAAAAACGTCACATCCGGTTTTAGCCCGGGGTAATAATTTTCTATGGCTGCCAATGCAACTTGGTCCAATCCTTAATCACATACGGACAAACATCTATGCCGATAATATCTAACTTGCGGAGGTAACGTCCACGGGCAACAGATCTTTCAACGTATGGCATTGCAAATACGTTTGATAATCGCTACTCTGCGCAATATTGTTTTGGAAATGCCGCAAATTGCATTGCAGTGAACGAGAGCAAATCACAACTTTCCCCTGGGGGTGGGCGGAGTCGAGGGCTTGACGCGCCTCTGTGTCAGTGTATCCTCAACCGACCTACCCTGCATGTGAACTGAAAGAATCATTTGCAATGTTGCAGGTGAACAGTAGTAGGTCTACTTGGGGAATAAACATGACGCCGATTCCAACTGCAAAGTAGCAAATCAAAATGAAACACGCTCACATCTTGGCTAAACTGTGGCAACGGCACTCCATTTCCATTTACTTTGTGTGTGATGATGAACTCTGAGAACAGAGAAGACAGAAAGGTACAGTGCAAACATACCGTGGCCACTAAATACACACCGAAGCCACATTCCCTTTATAAGAATATGAATGTGCTAGAAGTGATGCGAGATGTGTGAGAGCGTGCAACGTGCGCTGACGGGAGCAGTGTTGATTTATAGTTAATACGATGACTTCTCTTCATTGATCAGCAGTGAAAGTATGTCACTTGTGGTCAACTTTCAGCTACCCCTCTCTGTGTTGAAACACAGTCCGGCCCTCGACTTGTAACAATTTCTTTATTTTGCCCCATCTGTGTATTTGAGTTTGACATCCCTGAATACAACAACAGGTATATATCCCACCTTGTCTTAGGTATACGACATACAACAACAGGTATATATCCCACCTTGTCTTAGGTATACGACATACAACAACAGGTATATGTCCCACCTTGTCTTAGGTATATGACATACAACAACAGGTATATATCCCACCTTGTCTTAGGTATACGACATACAACAACAGGTATATATCCCACCTTGTCTTAGGTATACGACATACAACAACAGGTATATGTCCCACCTTGTCTTAGGTATACGACATACAACAACAGGTATATATCCCACCTTGTCTTAGGTATACGACATACAACAGGTATATATCCCACCTTGTCTTAGGTATACGACATACAACAACAGGTATATATCCCACCTTGTCTTAGGTATACGACATACAACAACAGGTATATGTCCCACCTTGTCTTAGGTATACGACATACAACAACAGGTATATATCCCACCTTGTCTTAGGTATACGACATACAACAGGTATATATCCCACCTTGTCTTAGGTATACGACATACAACAACAGGTATATATCCCACCTTGTCTTAGGTATACGACATACAACAACAGGTATATATCCCACCTTGTCTTAGGTATACGACATACAACAACAGGTATATATCCCACCTTGTCTTAGGTATACGACATACAACAACAGGTATATATCCCACCTTGTCTTAGGTATACGACATACAACAACAGGTATATATCCCACCTTGTCTTAGGTATACGACATACAACAACAGGTATATATCCCACCTTGTCTTAGGTATACGACATACAACAACAGGTATATATCCCACCTTGTCTTAGGTATACGACATACAACAACAGGTATATATCCCACCTTGTCTTAGGTATACGACATACAACAACAGGTATATATCCCACCTTGTCTTAGGTATACGACATACAACAACAGGTATATATCCCACCTTGTCTTAGGTATACGACATACAACAACAGGTATATATCCCACCTTGTCTTAGGCTTTGACAGGCCCGGCGCTCCAGCTCAAACCGTATCGTTTTCTTATCCATGGCTCTCCTGATTGGCTGAGGTCTGCTGAAAGGGGTGGCGTCCATATGGTCCAGCATGGCGACTCACTCAAGTCCAGAACGAGAAATTAATTTCTCAGTGAGATGCTTTGATCAGCGGCTTTGATCAAAAAATACCATAATATGTAATGCGATAAATATATGACATCCAAAACGCTGTGGGATTTCCTGCTATATAGGGCTGCGTTCACGTGAAGAAGTCGAGGTGCTGGACTGGCGTGTTGAAAGAATTAAAGAAAAGGCACTAAAATGTCCAGTCACAAAATGCCAAAAAGCCCCAAAAAGAAAGAGAGAGAGAAAAAGCGGATGAGTACTATTATAGTTGAGGAATGGAGGAGGTTGCCTTTTATGAGAAAATTACAGAAAATGTTTAAATAATGTCGTGGGACCAAAACGCAGAGGGTCCTCACAACAGCACCAAAACATGCACGTGGTCTTCCTTCAAAGAACATCTGAGCAGATATCTTCCCGTTTGGAATTTCTTCTTTAATAAAATAAATACATAATAAACAAAATAAAGGAGCCTCTCCGTGTGAAATAGAAATAATAAAAGGCCAAAAAGTGGTCAGAGAAGACAGTAACTACAGTAACTAGTTTGAAGGTGGAAGAACAAGCTACGAAAGAATACACCTTCAAAAGAGCTGCTCTACTGTATCTGCTGCAAGGAGGGAGACGGAGGGAGAGCAGGAGGTGTGCGCATGTATGTGCGTCGGAGGTGTGTGTGAGTCTGTGTGCGTGCGTGCATGTGTGCGTGCTTGCTTGCGTGTGTGTGTGTGTGTATGTGTGTGTTTGTGTGTGCGAGCGTGCTAGATGTCTGCGAAACCGTGATCAGGCAGTCTGTCAC
The DNA here is from genome assembly GCF_964188405.1 of Protomyctophum parallelum. Taxonomy (NCBI): domain Eukaryota; kingdom Metazoa; phylum Chordata; class Actinopteri; order Myctophiformes; family Myctophidae; genus Protomyctophum; species Protomyctophum parallelum. Next base: position 45,316,055 of record NC_139708.1, read on the forward strand.
AGCTGTTGCTCAACTCTGTCATCCTGCCGCTGACAGACGAGGGCAGGCGCAACATAAAAAAAACGCACGCCAGCGCTTGTTGTAGCACACACACACACACACACACACACACACACACACACACACACACACACACACACACACGTCACGCACACGCCCAGCCGCTCGCTCCCGGGGGGGGGCGGCCCGGAGCCCCCTTTTTCCTTGGAACCGAATTCCTTTCACTTTGCACCTCTGATCTCAGATCAGTGGTGTCAACAACGCTGTTGACAGAGCACCTGCGTGAGCCCCAATCTCTGGAGACAACACGATCAGGCCTGGAATCCCTCAAATTAACACACGGTAAGGTGGTAAGGTAAGGGGTAAGGTGAGAATTAGGGCCCTTAATGTTCAGTGGAAGCTTGTCTAGCGATGCTCGTTGCACAACGCCAGTGAATAATACATCATGGCTTTATGAGTTCACGTTATATTGCATGTCTTTGTCTGTCCGTCTGTCCGTCTGGCCGGTATACAGCACCTGTCGGTCTGTCTGCCCTCTTTGTATGCCTACTGTACCCTCTGCCCAATTTTCCCCCTCCTTTGTCTGTCGAGACGCGTCTAGTCTTGTTCCTCATCCGTCTTGCCAGCATAAACTACACCCAAAGCTCCATTTTGTTGACAGTTTCATTCATCCCCGTCACCAAAGGGTCTGCCAGGAGAGGCTGCACGTCAGATAATATGACATGGCATTAAGGGGGAGGAAGAGGGGAACCCTTTCAAGGTGAAAGCGGTAAACGGCCTTTTTCTCATCTTGTCAGTTAGCGTTAAAACGAACAGGCGGCATTTCTCATCTTCAACTTCATCATCTCCCATCTTCAACTAAATACTTCCTTAATGTAAACGAAGTCCACACCCACAACACCAGAGGGAGTGCAACAAACAATGTACGACCCAGATTCGGCACAAACAAGGGACTAAATTATTTTCGCTCCTATGCCACCAAAATGTGGAAAGCCCTACCAACAGTCATTAAGACATGTGAATCCCTAGACTCCTTCAAAACCGCTCTCAAAAGGCCCCTACCTCCATTATGATGAATTCCTGTTCTGTTCTTTGACTATATAGAAGTGTCTATTTGTACGTCTCTAAATGTTTTGATGAATTGAACATGGTGGACCCTGTTGTAAACAAGTGTAATGCTTAATTGGGTCGTCCACTCACAGTTAACAGTCTTTGTATTGAGTTTGTGCTTAAAATGTACTGTAATTCTGTTAATAAATATTTCAATCAATCAATCAATCAAAACTTTGCGCAGAGGAGGAAGGTGGTGATGTACAGAAGTTGAAAGTAAATTAAGTACATTTACTAAGTAGCAGTGGCGGGGGGAAAAAAGTACTCAAATGTTTTACTTAAGTAATAGTATCAATACTGCAATATAAAACTACTCTGTAATAAGATAATGATTAGATAATAAGATAATGATTAGATAATAAGATAATGATTAGATAATAAGATAATGATTAGATAATAAGATAATGATTAGATAATAAGGCCCCCAGCCACGTGCTGGAAAGGATAATCCTGCGTTCTTGTGCATGTGTGAGTATGTGTGTGCGCTTGTTTGTCTGCGCACGCAGCCACGCATGCGCGCATGCACACAGTGTGTGTGTGTGTGTATATGAATTTACTGTATAAGCATAGGCTCGTGTCAGCCTTCTTGTGCATGTGTGAGTATGTGTGTGCGCGTGTTTGTCTGCGCACACACGCACACAGTGTGTGTGTGTGTGTGTGTGTGTATGAATTTACTGTATAAGCATAGGCTCGTGTCAGCCTTCTTGTGCATGTGTGAGTATGTGAGTGCGCGTGTTTGTCTGCGCACACACGCACACAGTGTGTGTGTATATGAATTTACTGTATAAGCATAGGCTCGTGTCAGCCAACTCACTCACTCACGCACGCAAGCACGCACGCACGCACGCACGCACGCAGTGTATCAGTGGTTTAGCTCATTCTAGGTTGGGAGGGGGGGGGGGATCAGTGGAGTCTTCCTCCGCTGTGAAAGGCTTTCAGTTCAGTCAAGGCCAGCTCAACCTACACTGGTGGCGAAACCTTGAAGAAGGTCGTTTGCCTCATGCAGAAACCACTTGCAGTTACTTTACACCCATCTGTAGAAAGTAACAGTACAGTAAAGAACCTGGGGGTTATTATTGATTCTGAATTGAATTTTAATTCACACATTAATCATGTTACCAAGATTGCCTTTTTTCACCTTAGAAATATTGCACGAATCAGAGCCTATTTGTCCTTGGACGATGCAAAAACGCTAATCCACGCCTTTGTTTTTTCTCGGCTTGACTACTGCAATGCACTCTTTTCAGGACTGCCTAAGAAAACGACTGACAGATTACAACTTGTCCAAAATGCAGCAGCTAGAGTTTTAACTAGAACTAAGATGAGAGAACATATTACTCCAGTTTTGGCATCACTGCACTGGCTTCCGGTTGTTTTTAGGATTGTCTATAAAGCTCTCAATGGTCTCGCACCTCCGTACCTCCGTGACTGCCTACCTAGATATGTCCCTAACCGCCCCCTCAAGTCCTCCAATGCTGGCCTACTTGAAGTGCCTAAAAGAATGTGCACAAAAAAATATGGTGAGGCAGCTTTTTGCTTCTACGGCCCAACAGCCTGGAATAAACTTCCATTCGAGCTCAGACACGCACCCTCTGTAGACATTTTTAAATCTCAACTCAAGACTCACCTCTTCCCTCTTGCTTTTAGTTGAGTTTTACTATGCACGTTCCTACCCTGCCCTGACTGATTGCTGCATGTGGTGTTTTTATTTATTTTATGTTCTTATATTTTGTTCTTTGCCATTGTTCTATCATTTTAACTACTTGTGTTTTATTGTATTATATTTTTGTGTCCTGCCCTGTGAAGCACTTTGAGCTGCATTTATGTATGAAAGGTGCTATACAAATAAAGTTTATTATTATTATTATTATTATTATTATTATATTATCATGTCAGTCCACAGTGTCCAGACCATTACGTACAATATGCGTACAATAATGCTATGAAACGCGTTTTGTGAGGTCACAGATACCTTGAGCTTTGACCATAACATTCTAGTCAGTTCATCCTTGAGTCTTAAGGCTTTGTCCACACGTACAAGGGTATTTTTTTTTATAAACGGAGCTTTTTAGGGGGACCGCAGCGTGAGGCTAAGGCTATGTGGGGGTCTGCAGCGTGAGGCTAAGGCTATGTGGGGGTCTGCAGCGTGAGGCTAAGGCTTTCCGGGGGCCCTTTGCATTGGAAAGGTTTAGGAAGCCCTGATTTAGGCCACCGCTGCTAAGCTTTTGGTTTTGTACTTCCCCTGACCTTGTAAGATATTGTCAACAAACGGCTTGCATATTTTAGCATTTTCTTGCCTTTCACTTTATGCATGGGAAGCACATTGTATCTTATAATAAGGCTTAGCTGTAGTTGTAGTAGTAGCATTCTACAATTATTCATATTCAATTAATCCAAAGCCAATTCAACGACAACTTACTTCAATGTGTGATTTCGGCACGAGCAATCTTCGTTCCTACTTTAACCTACAGTATGGTCATGAAGTGTGGGTCATGACCAAAATAATAAGGTCGAAGTGAGTCGAAGTTAAGTGGCCGAAATGAGTTCTCTCAGGTGGGTATAGGTGGCATCTCCATTAGGGCAAAGTTCAGTCGCGCGTGAGAGAGCTTAGGTGGTTCGGGGCATCTGGTTAGGATGCCTCTCGAGCGTCTCCCTAAAGGGGGGTCCTCGAATGCACGCCCCACTGGGAGGAGACCCCCCCGGGCAGACTAAGGATGAGATGGGAGGATTATATCTCCACAATGGCCTTATGGATCGCCTCAGGATCCACCAGAATTAAGTTACTAATGTCGCTGTGGAGAACTCTCTTGGTAGAGCCGTTTCCCCCCGCGACCCGACTACGGATAAGCGGTTGAAGATGGACGGATGGGTCTTCACCCATAGCTGAGACACACTGTTGCAGCTGCTCCAAAGTAGAGCCTGCTGTGTCAGCCTATGAACTTTGCTAACATGTGGTCAACACATTTGTGACTTGTGACCCTTTTTCCCCCTCTGTAAAAACCTCCAGATAGAAAGGCAGGAACACAGATGCCTGTCACATGACCATGGCCATGATGCCTGTCACATGACCATGGCCATGACGCCTGTCACATGACCATGGCCATGATGCCTGTCACATGACCATGGCCATGACGCCTGTCACATGACCATGGCCATGACGCCTGTCACATGACATGGCGGAAATAGTTCCCAATGTATTTTCCCCATAGACATTTCAAAACGTATTTATTTAAAAACCTTATAAGCGTTTGTCGTGACAAATCATGACAACAAACGCAATTTTTTGGACCAAACAAATAATTACAAAGAAGAAAAACAACAAAGAAAAGAGTTGTTTTCTACTTTCTAATTCTTTGTTTGGCCCAAAACATTGTGTTTATTGTCATGATTTGTCACGACAAGAGTTGGCTTTGTCCGCGGCGTAAACGTCTTTAAATAAATACTTTTTGAAAAGTCTATGAGGAAAATGAACGGGGATTTATTTTCCGGGTCTCTCGAGGGGGCGGGACTGCGACGCTCTATAGGAGCAGTGTTCATTTCGACAGCAAATTGTGTGCGATTGACGATTGAGTCATTATTAGTCTTTTGAATTGAATTTCATCGAGGAGCTGTACAGTTGATTTTGTCGTCAAAAGAAAATATTTTGGCAGGCCTTGATGTGATTTTACACTTACGGTATAGTTGCATGCAGAAAATAGCCAATCTACAAGCTCAGAATGCAAACAAGCATAAAATTACTGGATCTCATCTCCACCAACATGTTAGCCTAATTCGTATATGTTGACTAAATTGTCAGTATATTTAGTCTTATTTTTAGTCATCTATTTAGGTAGTTTCCGTCCGTGAAAAAAGGTAGTCTGCAAACATTTACACGGCCAATAGGAGAAGTGGTACAGGAGACGTCAGTGACATCAATCGTGTTTTATTATTTTATTTCATTACAATAAAATCATAAAACTGGCACCATGCAGAATCTTGCTCGGAGGGTTAAAATGAACCTAAAAAAGTGCTCATTTTGTGGAGGTCTTTAGCCAAGTAGCAAAGCAAAGTTACTATGTTTAACCAGGGTAACTGGACTAAGCTCAAGAACTTGTTTACAGCCAGGCCCTGCTCATAGAACATTTCATGGTAGGGGTTCAATGCCTTGTCCAAGGGCACTTCAGCGGTGGTAATTTTAACGTTCCGGTCCGGGGATGCGAACTAGCGACCTTCCGGTATCAAGACCGTTCCGCAAACCGTTTGGCCGTGTGTGTGTGCGTGGCTACATTTCCATCACAGTCTCCTCTTTCGCTGGTCCTCCAAGTGAAAGCCACATGCATGACCCATAACATGCATAACATGCATAACATATCTAGTTACCCCTAGAGAAGACGATAGGGAGGTATTCAAGGATTCTTACATAGTTACCCCTAGAGAAGACGATAGGGAGGTAATCAAGGATTCTTACAAAAGGGAATGGCTGTGATGCCACTGGAGGAAATTATAAAGATAATGAGGAGGTCAAGAGGTGACCGTCTGAAGCAGCTGCTGTTCACGCACTAACGAGTGTGTGAACGTATGCTAACATGTTTAGCGGTTTCGGATGTTATCAGAGGATTATCAAGACCATGCGATGGAGCGAGTATGGACATTTCCTACATATTGACGTTGTACTATCAGCCATTGTCCGACGTCGCCTTTGGCACGTTGTCCGACTATACTAACCTTAACCTCAGTCTTATAACCGGCCACGTAAGTAAATGTTAAAGCAGAGTTGACTAGTCACCTACTCACGGTAGTATATGGACATGTGGAAACGTCCAGACTGGCTCCATTGCATGGTCTAGATACATACATGGTTCTTGCGCTTGTTTTTTCACATCTCACGCTTCTTGCACTGACCACTGGACACTTTAAGGTGGTTGGTTGCACACTGGACACGTTTTTCGGAAAACCCCGATGGAGAAACGCCGCTAGAAATCAGAAAAAACGCGCCCGGTGTGTGGGGACCTTTATTGTTTGGCTTTGCACTGTTTGACTTTATTAATCTCGTCTTTCTCACGACGAGAAGCAGTGATACACTTTACGACGACTCACTGATTGACTGTATATAGACACCTTATTTGTTTACCCTTGTTTGCCCCGTAGTATTTTATTATTGTTTCTTGATGCACCGTGCCTTTCCTTCTGCCTTGTTTCTACTGTATACTACAGTACTTTTTTATTTTTCCTATCATAGGGATCACGTGTGTGTGTGTGTGTGTGTGTGTGTGCGTGCACATGCGTGCGTGCGTGTGTGTTGGTCAAAAACCCGTCTCAACCCTTAACCCATTCTGACCTGAGATCAGATTAAAAAAATGTCTTGTATACATCCTGACAGTTTTCATTCTGACCTGAGATCAGATTATAAAAATGTCTTCTATGTCAGTCGCTCTTCGATTCTTCTAAAATAGGAGACCTACAAGCTCGTAGCGCGCCACTCGGTGGCGCGCTACGAGCTTGTAGATCTGCTATTTTCCAATAGCTAAAGCACGACACCAAAATGGGTTCCCCGCCCAGCAACAACCCCGCTGGCGTCCCACGTGACAACAAGGAAGTTCAGTTATAGCTCCAGCATATAAAACAACACAGTTGTCCTCTCTTAAAAAGCCACCAAGGTGAAGTCTTTGGATCTATACTTGGATCTATACTTGCGGAGTCTGAAGTGTCCCATTGGCTTAGAGGCAGACTAGAGCCGAGGCAGCCAATCATGGAAAGGTGTCTACTACGGTGTGCTACTAGAGGTAGTAGTGAATGTAGGCCAGGGTGTTTTTCAAGCACCTGGCAAAAAATCTTTCAACAGATATTTCGACTGATATAGCCTAACGGCCCGAGCTACACCAGGCTTTTCAGCACGCCTTCACGCGTATACGCACACACGTGCTTTTAGGTCCAGTCCTATGTTAAGTGCGCGTACGCGGAGGGCATGCTAACGCCTGCCACTTCTGAACCTCCAATCTATTTAACCACTGGTGGAGTAAAAGTACTCACATGTTTTACCTGAGTAAAAGTATAAATGCTGCAATGTAGAACTACGGCCCGTTACAAGTAAAAGTTTGGAATTCAAAATGTTCTTGAGCTAAAGTACAAAAGGTACAAAGGCATCAAAATGTACTTAAAGTACCAAAAGTAAGTAGACAAGCAACCAATACTCGCAGGTATTGGTGGCTTGGTGTCGCCGGACCCTTACCATACATTTAGTAATGTAGGATTTGTTGATTGTTAAACATTTCTTCCCACTAGAAACTGTTAACTGAATGACCTGGTAACTTATGATGACCGTCCATGTAGTCATTTTACTGACAAGAAATTCAACAGAAAAAGCGAGTTAGAATCTCAAGAGGGGGAAGTGCACCAGATTGGCTTGTTGAGTCATTATTATTATTATTATTATTATTAAGAAATTAGGCCTATTAGAAGTCAATGGACCATTGGTTGAGAAACAGTAGGATGTTGTATACACATGGGATGCATAGCAAGTGTTACAAAAGCACAAATATTAGCCCATAGATATCTCCACCCAACACAACAGGTTGATTCTAACTCAGTGTGGTGGTCCATCGTTCACAATCAGTTGAAAATGACTTTATTTCTATTGATTACTCAACCCATGGAGCCTTGAAATCATGAATTTTGTTCACATTCCTAAGCCTGAATTTGAGTATCCGATAGGATAGTCTCCATTGAGTCTTCGACCAGAGACTCAAATTATTGGCTTTAGGAATGTGACAAAAACTAAATAATATCCATGAATTCAAGGCTTTATGGGGTGTCTAATTGATAGAACATTAAGTCAGGAGGCGAACTACTCCTTCTAGCCCTATTCTATACTTTGTCGTACGACGGTGTCGTGTACAATTCGTGAAAACAGCAAAGCTACAAGTGTCGCATCACGACACGTCTTGACACCAGGTTGACAGTGACTACTGGCTCCATGGGACAAGATGTAAGCCGCCACATCTTGACCTTTAACCTCCTCCCGTACTCATAACAAACATACCATATTTCTTGGCCATGGCTAGATTGGGAGCTGACTTTCATTCATGTCATTCTCTCGTTGAATGCCGTTCAGACCGTACAACGTGTGGGAACGTCTTAAGCTAACCTTAACCTCACTAAACCTAAGCCTAAACTCAACCATACTAACAGTAGTGTGTTGACCAGGTCCCATCTAGCCTTGACCCTTGACCCTATATTTCCTCATCAACTAACTTCTCCTGGCTTCAAAATGACAACTTCTCTGACCTTTAATATTCCCTACGCTGCCTCTACTCTACGACCCCCCCTACGACCCCCCCCTGGCCCCCACCCTGCCTCTACTCTACGACCCCCCCCTACGACCCCCCCCCCCTACCCTGCCTCTACTCTACTCTACGACCCTCCCCTTCACTGTCCCACATCTGCTCCACTTAATAAATTGCATTTTTTATAGCGCTTTTCCAAGTGCTCAAAGCGCTTTCAAACAGTTCATTCATTCATACATTGGGAGGTGAAGGTTCATTCATTCATACATTGGGAGGTGAAGCGGTGAACAGTCGACGCCAGCGTCCTCACTTCCCACATTCACACACCGACGGTGGCATGAAGCTCACACCGACCGACTCATTGGAGGCAATGTGGGGTTCAGTGTCTTGCCCAAGGACACTTCAATGTAGGGTTCAGTGTCTTGCCCAAGGACACTTCAATGTAGGGTTCAGTGTCTTGCCCAAGGACACTTCAATGTAGGGTTCAGTGTCTTGCCCAAGGACACTTCAATGTAGGGTTCAGTGTCTTGCCCAAGGACACTTCAATGTAGGGTTCAGTGTCTTGCCCAAGGACATTCAATGTAGGGTTCAGTGTCTTTGCCCAAGGACACTTTGACATGTGGACAGGAGGAGGAGCCGGGATTCGAACCGCCGACCCACGGATCATTGGACGACCTGCTCTACCTCCTGAGCCACAGTCGCCCCACAGCCGCCACTTAAAGATCCTCCCCAACAGGTTATCTTCATTTCGACAAAAGAACCCTCTTTTGCACTAGATTTCCCCTCACCCCTGATTTGTAGTGGTAGCCTCGCTTGTGATCCTGCAGCCTCTGCGGCAACAACCCTTTGCCCCATTTTCCATTTTTGTTTTTTTTCTGACGAACCAAAGAAATGCTGACCTGGCCTCTCCCTCCTCCTCCATTATCACCCCCCACTCCTCCTCTTAACCCCTGTACCCCGTCCCGTCATTGGTTTAAATAGCAGGGGCAGCTGGCCTGGCCCGCAGGGCTATATGCAGACACACTTCACCTGTGCACACTGGTGCTAGGGTTACCACACACACACACACACACACACACACACACACACACACACACACACACGTGCTAGGGTTACCAACAGACGGGCACGCAAGCACGCACGCAAGCACAGCGCATGCAGTAACACACAGCTAGTTACTATATACATAATAACCTGACTAGGCAGATATACAGTATAGTCTGTGTTAACCCATTTAGACCTGAGGTCGATTTAAAAAAAAGGCTTCTAAATCCTAAAATCTTTCTGAAAAACCTATGTTTCTAAGTAAGTGCAGGTGCTCAACCTTTTTCATGTCAAGGACCCCCAGAATTATCTCTATTGGGCCACGGACCCCCATCTGAAAATATGTAGTTCCAGGGACCCCCCAGAAGCAAATATTTTAGTTAAAAATGTTCGCTCTGAAATATATATTCAATGATTTGCGCCACATTTTTTACGATTTTTCAAAAAATAGCAGACCTACAAGCTCATAGCGCGCCGCTATGAGCTTGTAGATCTGCTATTTTTCAATAGCTAAAGCATAACACATAATGCTAACACCAAAAGGGGTCCCGCCCAAAATGGGTTAATGTCTCCCGCAGTCTGTTCCAGACATCTCTTCACAACTCTTTTACAGTATATACAATTGCAAACCCACTTTGTATATGAAATATGAACTGCCATAAAGAAACAATTAATTTCATGAAGTTAGGAACTTAAACTCATCCAAGTTTGAAGGGAACCAAACGTTCGCCCATTGGGTGGCTACGCCAGTAGTACTCCTGAAATATTCATTTCATATACAGTATGTATACAGTATGTACAGCTTGTTCATGTATTGGTGAAACACAAAGAAAGATTCAAGCATGGTTATTTGAGTGGTATTATTATGGTGTAGTGCTCGCTTTGACCAGCAGGTGGGAGCATATGTCATGTAAGAGAAGACAAGACATAGTATGTTTTGCGCTGACTGATCTCTCTCTCTCTGGCACACACACACACACACACACACACACACAAATCCGTAAAGCCCAATAGAGCGCGTGACATCATCATCATACCCGGAAAGTTATGCGGAAACACCTACTGAGTGGCAAAAAACTACTTCCTGGCCTTGACAGCCCATACATCCACACAGAGAAGTCCTATATGATTGCATTAAATTATACTTTAAACAACCTTAAATTGACTTTGTCACTCACTTCGCCACTCAATTTGCCACTCGATCTGCCAATCACTTGATGCATGCGTATAGCCTCTATTCACATGGTATCAGCTCTGCTAGCGCGGTATGCATACAACATGTCATGGACACAGTGCACACACACACACACACACACACGCACACACACACACACACACACACACACACACACACACACACACGTGTCTGCGGCAAAGTGTCTGAGTCAGGCTGAGGGCCAGCTCTCAAGAGCCGAGTGTATAATGCAATTTACTCTGAGTGAATCAACTCTTGAGTGTATGCATTCCTTTCAGCTTGTCATGCTGTGCGTCTGTGTACAGTACGTGCGTGTGTCTGTCTGTCAGCCTGTGTGTGTGTGTGTGTGTGTGTGTGTGTGTGTGTGTGTGTGTGTGTGTGTGTGTGCGTGCGTGCACGTGTGAGTGTGAGTGCGTGCGTGCGGAAGGGAGCAGTTGCTGTTGAGAATGAGGTAATGTGCGAGGGACAGCCCTGACATGTCAGCAATGTAAACACTCCCAGCATGCAGTGCAACAACAGAGTTACGGACTTACTGTTTCACAAAATACATCTCTCTCTCTCCCCCTCTCCCTCTCTCCCTCTCTCCCTCTCTCCCTCTCTCCCTCCCTCTCGCAGACTTACAAGCTATGACCAGACCTATGAGCTTGTATAGATCTGCTATTTTTAAATGGCTAAAGCATAACGTAATGCTAACACCAAAAGGGGTTCCCACCCCAAAATGGGTTTTAATCAGGAGTTGTAGTAGCCACAGGATAATCTAAGCGGTGGATATTGCCTTGTCTTCATGTCTTTATGTATGTAGATTGTCTTGTTCTTTGTTTTGTCAAATGTGTGTATATGTGTTCTGCATACTTGCTGGCTGCTGTGTCTCAAGACAAATTTCAGTGTGAAGTTAACTGACAATAAAGTACTATATCATATCATATCATTTCTGAGTTGACACACACAGAGAAGTGGTCTTTACGTCTCTCTATATTTCACACTCATTGTCTCTCCTCTCTCGTGTCTTTTGGGGAAAGAATCCGAGGCCCTCTCCATCCTGGCAATCATTCATCCATCTATACACCAACAGTATATGATCGAATCTTGTTTAACCCATTTAGGCCTGACGTCGAAATTTATATTTATATTTATAAATATTTTTTTCTGAAAAACCTCATGTTTCTACATCAGTGGTTCTCAATATTTCATGTCAAGGACCCCAAAAATTATATATGTACTGTACTATGCCGGCGACCCCTCATCTGAAAATATGTTGTTCCAGGCAGGGACCCTCCAGAAAGCACAGATTTGAGTTAAAAACTGAAACGCCGAAAGAATATATATTCAAAGATTTAAGGCACATTTTCACGATTTTTCCAAAAAAAATAGCAGACCTACAAGCTCGTAGCGCGCCACCGAGTGGCGCGCTACGAGCTTGTAGATCTGCTATTTTTCAATAGCTAAACTAAAAGTCTTTTGGAACACCAAAAGGGGTTAAAACAGTCTCTGTATTCCACACTCTCTGATTAAAATGTCGTCTCTTATCGCTATACATCGTCTCTCTCTGATGTCTCTCTAATCCCACGTTTGGGAACGCGCACGTCGGTGTGAAGCGTGGCATCGTGTCGTGCGGGCCAGTTTCGTGAGGCAACGTTTTGTTTTCATATCCAGTATAGAGCGTCGCAGTCCCGCCCCCTTTCAGAACGACGAGTGGCCCAGGAAATGAATCCCAATGCATTTTTCCTCATAGGCATTTCTTAAAGTATTTATTTAAAGACGGTTACGCCGCGGACAAAGCCAACTCGGATCGTGACAAATCATGACAATGAACACAATGTTTTGGGCCGATCAAATAATTTATAATAATAATAATAGTAATAAAACTTTATTTGTATAGCACCTTTCATGACATGAAATGCAGCTCAAAGTGCTTTACAGAACAATGGAGAATAAAAGAAAAGCAAGGCAACGACATTAAAAAACAAGCAGTAATGCAATACAGTGAGGACATGAATAACAAAAAAATAAAAGATCAATTAAAAGCTATGTTGTAGAAGTGGGTCTTGAGCTGAGCTTTAAAAATGTCTACAGAGGCTGCCTGACGAAGGTACAGTGGGAGCTTGTTCCCCGTATTTTTTAGTTGGCATTTTTTTAGGCAAAGCGAGCAGGCCAGCAGTGGAAGACCTTAGGGGGCGGTTTGGGACATATTTAGGCAGGCAGTCATGTAAGTAGGAAGGTGTGAGACCATTGAGAGCTTTATAGACAAGTAAAATAATTTTGAAATCAATCCTAAAGAAGAAGAAAAACAAAACAAATAGTGTTGTCTCCTGCTTTTTTTTCTTCTCACTAATTATTTGATCGGCCCAAAATATTGTGTTCATTGTCATGATTTGTCACGATCCGAGTTGGCTTTGTCCGCGGCGTAACCGTCTTTAAATAAATACTTTAAGAAATGCCTATATGAGGAAAATGAACGGCGATTTCTTTTCCGGGTCTCTCGAGGGGGCGGGACTGCGACGCTCTATTTGTTCCCCCTCTCACCTGCATGTGTTTGGGGGGGTTTTAGTGACTCGCTGTGACCTGACGTAGGGGAGGCACAGTAGGGGGGATGTGGGGATGTGTCACCAAAATCACACAAGAATCTAACCCAAAATCATGTTATGCTGGTCTGTTTAACTTTTATATTATGAATCCCTCTTTCTGCTTCATATATTTAGGTTGTTTTGTAGGCTATGGTAGACTAGGCAACTTCAATCACGTATTTGCTTAAACTAAAATGTGTTGAACAGATGAACAGAGCTGTATTGCTGCAGAGTTGCACTACTTGATGTTTATTGGAATGTACAAAGTGAGGCTGATCAGCGCAGCTGAAACAAGTGGATTGAAAAGTAATTTTGTCTACATTTCCAAAGTTGTTTATGAGCTGAAATATCGGCCTATTGTAAAACCGTGCATTATTGTGCAATTGAAATGCCCAAAGGAATGGAGAGGAAAAACAAACTCTCTGCCTGATATCCGAGGGCTGAGCTAACTCTGCGGAGCATATTGGCTTATCCCATTTAGGCCTGACGTCGAAATTTATTAAATGTATTTTTTTAAATGTCGTTTTTTCTGAGGCCGCTGACCCCCCCCCCCCCCCCATCTGAAAATGTGTTGTTTCAGGGACCCCCACCCAGAAGCAAAGATTTGAGTTAAAAAACGTTCGCTCTGAAAGAGTATATATTCAAAGCTTTGCACCACATGTTCATGATTTAAAAAAAATAGCAGACCTGCAAGCTCGTAGCGCGCCACTCGGTGGCGCGCTATGAGCTTGCAGGTCTGCTATTTTTCAACAGCTAAATTATAACACAATGTTTAAAACACCAAAAGGGGTTCCCGCAGAAAATGGGTTAAAAGACAATATGCTGTGCAAAGCTTGTTGGCACAATTAAAATAAAAAAGCCATTATGGGTGATAATTATGGGTGATAATGGAAGTATTGAGAAAGTAGGTAAAAATGCTTGATTTTGTGGGTCTGAATAAAAGCACTAATTGCGTTACCTGCGAACCCGTGAGTGAATATTTATTGAACATTTATTGTTCAAAGAAAGTTTGCCTTTCACACACCCACATGGTACGATACTGAACTGATTACTAATAGAAGACTTTTAGCGCACAAAATATGCTCCCAAATGATTTACGAACTTGCCAGCCACATTGGCAGAGAGTCATGGCAAGAGACGCAGATCTACAAGCTGGTAGCGCGGCACCGAGTGCCACACTATGTGCTTGTAGATTTGCTATTTTTGAAAGATCGTGTAAAATGTGGCGCAAATCTTTGAATATATATTCTGTCGTGATTTAGAAGAAATGTGTAGAATCTGGTCTCAGCAGATCTACAAGCTCACAAGCTATGAACTTGTAGGTCTGCTATTTTTAACCCAAAATGGGTTAACCATCTTTAAGGGCAGATGAGTATCGGTCACTCACCATTCTTCCTCTCTGTGATTGGCCGCAGGTTGGGGGCGGGCTGCAGGGACAGCTCTTGCAGCTCATTGGCCACGGCCTCACTCTGAGGGCTGGGGGTGGAGTCATCTGATCCTGACCCGTCCCCTGATTGGGTCTCCATCGTTAGGGGGAGAGAGAGTGACACTAATGGACAGACCTATAGGAAATGAACAAACACATACAGTACATATGTTTGTATTTCTTCAAACTTGTACTTTTCGACTTACTTTAATTTGTTTGCGTTCAAAGGGCTGTATTTTGCGTGTCTTAAGTACCAGGTCTTATTCCCTAACTTGAGTAAACTAAAGACCTGGAGGCGTGATCAATGCTCTTTGGCTATTCTGAGTGGCCAAAGAGCATTGATCACGCCTCCAGGTCTTTAGTTTACTCAAGTTAGGGAATAAGACCTGGTACTTAAGACACGCAAAATACAGCCCAAAGAGTCCTGTAACTGTAAGGTTATGCACTCTCAAAACACTCAGAACATAAGATCATAAGATACAAACACACTTGCATGC
Source organism: Protomyctophum parallelum (assembly GCF_964188405.1). Classification (NCBI taxonomy): domain Eukaryota; kingdom Metazoa; phylum Chordata; class Actinopteri; order Myctophiformes; family Myctophidae; genus Protomyctophum; species Protomyctophum parallelum. Next base: position 45,331,153 of record NC_139708.1, read on the forward strand.
AAACGCAGAAGATTACTCTGATGAAGACTGTAGGTCTGAAGCGTTAGTCATTTATTTTCGTAATAGCACCTAAATAAAAGGCTTGAATTGTCCGTGTTGCTACAGTGTCTTTTCCTTCCTCTGCAACAGAAGATTACTGTATATATTGTAATGCCAAAGTTCATGATAGGAGGATGATGAAATGTGAAATCTTACATCAAAAGCTCTCTCTCTCTCTCTCTCTCTCTCTCTAGCAGGCAACAGTGCATCACTATCCCTCTCTCTGTTCCTGGCACAACAGCGCCCCTACTGGTACTCATTATGGTGCTCATTAACACATACATAGGTGAACACAGGCGGACACAGGACACAGACACTGCTGTTCCTTTTGGAGTGGTTTGCACCACTCAAAAACTGTCCATCCTACTCATTCCACACTATCTTCACCCATCTATCACCCCCTCTATTGTAAACACATCCTTCCTACTGCCCTGCTATCTCTCCCTGCATCTGGCTCGGTCTTCAATGACCCGTTGCTTGTTATGTGAGCCTGTAGTTAACAGGCTGAGACATAACGGCGGTAACGGACACTATACCGCGGAGCCTCTGACCCAGGGTACGAGGCCCCCGCAGCTCCGTCGTCGCCATGGCAACTCGGCTCAAAAGGGGGAGAGTTCGTACTTCTTATAGCGGTCCGTCTGTGCACAGTAAATGTACTGTACAAGTACTGTACTTATTGTAAAGTACAGATACCTGAAAATTGTTCTCGAGTATTTCCACTTTCCAATAGGCCGCTTTTACTTCTACTCCACTACATCTCAGAGACACATATTGTACTTTTTACTCCCACGACAATTATTTGAAAACTTTAGTTAATTAGTTACTTTGTGCATTTTGATTGCTATTACAAATACAAAACACACTTTAACCACTTCAGCCCTATACAGTATATACACATTTCATTTGAGAACTTTACATTTGTTCCATTAAATACATTTTTATGCTAATACTTTTGTACTTTGTCCGTTTGCTTGCAGTGTTGATATTTTTACTTAAAGTAAAAGTACTCTTTCCACTCCAATAGAGCAATTGGAGGATTACGTGCATGTGCACGATGATTGATTACTGAAGTGTGTGTGTGTGTGTGTGTGTGTGTGTGTGTGTGTGTGTGTGTGTGTGTGTGTGTGTGTGTGTGTGTGTGTGTGTGTGTGTGTGTGTGTGTGTGTGTGTGTGTGTAGGTACACGTGGTGCCATCGACATGAGAATGAATACAGAAACCAAAATCATAGCACATAACGTACAACACATTTGGCAGATTCTCTGCCAATCTGTTCTGTCCAATCTGCCATAACTCCATCCATGATGTCAAATACAGATTTATCTGTAGTATGACTCAGTTTTCCAACTGTCAGTTATGAGTTAAAACTAGGGCCTGGACTAATTGCGATTAATTTAGATTAATTAACTACAGAAAAATTAATCGCGATTAACTACAGATAAATTAATCGCACCTTTTTTTTCACCGCGGAACGTTTCTCACTGGGCGCTTTTCTATAGTACTGAAAACTGGAAATAATAAAAAGTCACCCCATTTTGTGTTGCCTAGAACTGGAGGTCTGACAAAAAACAGTAACAATATGAAGTAAGTACAGCTTTGTGATGTCACTGAGACGTACTTGTTACTGTTACTAATTTTCTTTCAGACCTCCAGTTCTAGGCGACACAGAATGGGGTGACTTTTTATTATTATTTCCACAACAGGTATATTAATGACAGTAAAATGTTGAAAATGAGTGGTATCCTGTAGTCACTATTTGTTGATTCATTGGGATACCAAAAAACATTAAAAAAAAAGGTTTCTCGCTGTTCTCGGGTTGAATATTAATATGCGATTAAAATGTGATTAATCTAGATTAATTAATCGCAAAGCCTCTGATTAATTAGATTTTTTTTTTTTATCGAGTCCCAGCTCTAGTTAAAACTCCTCCTGAAGTTCGAGGAAGACAGTCACAAACCCACATTGGTCTAATCTCAAATGGATACAAGTCTGCCTATAAGACAGAAGGTGGGAGGTTGACCATGTGGCTTCCTGGTGTAGCCAGAACAACTTGGAACCCAGTGCTCTGAAGACTACAGCGCACCGAAGTCTGACATCAATATCGGTAGAGGGCGCCAAGTCCACGGGTTCATTTACTTTTTATATGCATTTCGTAATCCCCATAGGGGGATTTTAGATCACCTCATATTAAGAACTGAATCAACTGACTGAGAAAACGCTAATGTTACTGCTTTTGCTTTGTGGCAGTGTCTGTCCAGCAAAACGGAGTCTTCTTTCTGCCACAACAACTGAGATGGGGAAATCTGTCAGCATCATGTTATGCTTTAGCTATTGAAAAATATCAGATCTACAAGCTCGCGCTACGAGCTTGTAGATCTGCTATTTTTTAAACCTGACTGACATAGAAACATAGCTTTTTCAGAAAACTGTCAGGATGTAGAAGACATTTTTAGAATCTGATCTCAGGTCAAAACGGGTTAAAATTCCTGGGGGCAATAACCTATAATATAGTCTTTTTACTCCTTGAGGCAGGGAGGCTAATTAACAATGCCCGGCGGTGCCTCTGCAAGGACAGAGTGAATGTACATCAAGTGAAAGTTAAACATCGTATGTTCGCTGCTGACATGAGACCTGATCGGATGCCCTTGGCTCCAGCTGTCCTCTCATCTCCTCTCTCCTCCTAGAAACACAGTAGTGGCCCATCCCGCCTTCATGTACTGTAGCAGCCAGTGTTTTCGTCGACTACAACTAAGAGGAAAAATGTTCGTTGACTACCTTTTCCACTGAAGAAAACTAAATGGAAACTAAATTAAAACTATGTTATGGTGACTAAAACTAAGACTAAATATACTGACAATTTCGTCAACAAATAAAAACTAGACTAAAATGTTAGGAAGGGACTAGTGGACAAGAGATCCAGTATAAGTCATTTTACACTTGGTTGCATGCTGAAAATATACATTTTCAGCAAGTGTAAAATAAGTCATTATGACGGCAACAAGGCCAGCAAAAATAAATTTTAGTCGACTAAATCACCTGTAGATTTAGTCGACTAAAATCTTATGACATTTAGTCGACTAAAACTAGACTAACACTAATACATTCCAGGTGACTAAAATGTGACTAAGACTAAGTGAAAACTATTCAGGAGACTATGACTAAAACTAAAATAGAAAATTTGGAGGCAAAAACAACACTGGTAGCAGCACTGTAGTAGTGTAGGAGTAGTGTCTCTAGCTAGCCCCTTTTGGCACCCTTGGTTACCTTTTCTGTAATTGGGATGGCGGTACCACCGTCCCAAATACAGAAAAGGTAACCGAGGGTTCCGAAAGGGGCTATAGTATGTACTGTATCTATAGCTTACCTCACACCAATTGAAAACATATACACATACATGTGTAGTACGCACACCAGATGACAGAACGCAAGGCTACGACGTGGTGTTTGTTGTTCTTTCTTGGTTTGATTTAACACGGCATACAAAACCTGGGCTTACATTTTACCATTGTTATATTCCAGGTGTGTTCAGTGTTACTTTAACTCTGCCTGCGGTAAACACCCTACTAGTTGTCAGTCAGGCTGTAGGACCGATTGGGAAATTCTGGGCTGATAATTGATGCGGCGGCAGTGGCTCAAGTCAGGGGTAGAGTGGCTGGTAGAGCGGCTGGATGGGAACCGTGAGGTTCCCGGTTCGATCCCGGGCTCCCGCATGAGTCAGTATTGAAGTGTCCTTCAGCAAGAGACGGGGGACCAGCTCAGTGGCCTTGTGGTTAGAGTGTCCGCCCTGAGACTGGGAGGTCGGGGGTTCGATCCCCGGCCGGGTCATACCAAAGACTCTAAAAATGGGACCCAGTGCCTCCCTGCTTGACACTGAGAATTAATACAGAAACCAAAATCATAGCACATAACGTACAATACATTTGGCAGATTCTCTGCCAATCTGTTCTGTCCAATCTGCCATAACTCCATCCATGATGTCAAATACAGATTTATCTGTAGTATGACTCAGTTTTCCAACTGTCAGTTATGAGTTAAACTCCTCCTGAAGTTCGAGGAAGACAGTCACAAACCCACACTGGTCTAATCTCAAATGGATGTAATGGATATAAGACGGTAAAGTGGGAGGTTGACCATGTGGCTTCCTGGTGTAGCCAGAACAACTTGGAACCCAGTGCTCTGAAGACTACAGCGCACCGAAGTCTGACGTCAATATCGGTAGAGGGCGCCAAGTCCACGGGTTCATTTACTTTTTATATGCATTTCGTAATCCCCATAGGGGGATTTTAGATCACCTCATATTAAGAACTGAATCAACTGACTGAGAAAACGCTAATGTTACTGCTTTTGCTCTGTGGCAGTGTCTGTCCAGCAAAACGGAGTCTTCTTTCTGCCACAACAACTGAGATGGGGAAGGGGGGGGGGGGTGCCTCCATAAATCTGTCAGCATTATGTTATGCTTTAGCTATTGAAAAATATCAGATCTACAAGCTCATAGCGCGCCACCGAGTGGCGCGCTACGAGCTTGTAGGTCTGCTATTTTTTAAACCTGACTGACATAGAAACATAGCTTTTTCAGAAAACTGTCAGGATGTGTAGAAGACATTTTTTAGAATCTGATCTCAGGTCAAAACGGGTTAAAATTCCTGGGGGCAATATCCTTGTGACACATCATGAATATAGTCTTTTTACTCCTTGAGGCAGGGAGGCTAATTAACAATGCCCGGCGGTGCCTCTGCAAGGACAGAGTGAATGTACATCAAGTGAAAGTTAAACATCGTATGTTCGCTGCTGACATGAGACCTGATCGGATGCCCTTGGCTCCAGCTGTCCTCTCATCTCCTCTCTCCTCCTAGAAACACAGTAGTGGCCCATCCCGCCTTCATGTACTGTAGCAGCCAGTGTTGTTTTCGTCGACTACAACTAAGAGGAAAAATGTTCGTTGACTACCTTTTCCACTGAAGAAAACTAAATGGAAACTAAATTAAAACTATGTTATGGTGACTAAAACTAAGACTAAATATACTGACAATTTCGTCAACAAATAAAAACTAGACTAAAATGTTAGGAAGGGACTAGTGGACAAGAGATCCAGTATAAGTCATTTTACACTTGGTTGCATGCTGAAAATACACATTTTCAGCAAGTGTAAAATAAGTCATTATGACGGCAACAAGGCCCGCAAAAATTAATTTTAGTCGACTAAATCACCTGTAGATTTAGTCGACTAAAATCTTATGACATTTAGTCGACTAAAACTAGACTAACACTAATACATTCCAGGTGACTAAAATGTGACTAAGACTAAGTGAAAACTATTCAGGAGACCATGACTAAAACTAAAATAGAAAATTTGGTGGCAAAAACAACACTGGTAGCAGCACTGTTGTAGTGTAGGAGTAGTGTCTCTAGCTAGCCCCTTTTGGCACCCTTGGTTACCTTTTCTGTAATTGGGATGGCGGTACCACCGTCCCAAATACAGAAAAGGTAACCGAGGGTTCCGAAAGGGGCTATAGTATGTACTGTATCTATAGCTTACCTCACACCAATTGAAAACATATACACATACATGTGTAGTACGCACACCAGATGACAGAACGCAAGGCTACGACGTGGTGTTTGTTGTTCTTTCTTGGTTTGATTTAACACGGCATACAAAACCTGGGCTTACATTTTACCTTTATTATATTCCAGGTGTGTTCAGTGTTACTTTAAAGGTATATTCAGTGATTTCACTTAATTCAAATATCACTTATTTTTTTGTTTTGTTGTGATAATCCTCCCTACTATAGAGTGTGCTGGCCATATAAGGAGTTCCTCCCTGTCCCCAGTTAACCCCTGGGGGTCAAAAAACCGTAGGTTTCGTTTTTGACTCTCTATCCTGATTGGACGAAAGGCTGGGTCCCACAGCCAAAAACGAAACCTAAGGTTTTTTGAGTTAAATCACTGAATATACCTTTAACTCTGCCTGCGGTAAACACCCTACTAGTTGTCAGTCAGGCTGTAGGACCGATTGGGAAATTCTGGGCTGATAATTGATGCTATTGGGGGCGGCAGTGGCTCAAGACAGGGGTAGAGTGGCTGGTAGAGCGGCTGGATGGGAACCGTGAGGTTCCCGGTTCGATCCCGGGCTCCCGCATGAGTCAGTATTGAAGTGTCCTTCAGCAAGAGACGGGGGACCAGCTCAGTGGCCTTGTGGTTAGAGTGTCCGCCCTGAGACTGGGAGGTCGGGGGTTCGATCCCCGGCCGGGTCATACCAAAGACTCTAAAAATGGGACCCAGTGCCTCCCAGCTTGACACTCAGCATCAAGGGTTGGATTGGGGGTAAGTCCCTGCGACATACTAGCGTCATGTCCAGGGGGTGTACTTGTACATCAAGCTGCCTCATGCTACAGAAACAGGAGATAGGCTCCTGCCCTATGGGCCTCATGGCTCGGCAAGGCTACTTACTTACTTCAGCAAGAGGCGCTAAACCCCTAACTGAGTCCTGACCGATGTGCAGGTTGGTGCCTCGCATGGTTTCCTCCGCCATCGGTGTATGAATGAGCGCATGAATAGGTGAATGTATATAGCACAATCACAATGTAAAGCACTTTGGAGAAAGGCGCTATATACATACAAATGCACCATTTTATAACAAATGGCCAATACATAAAAATGCACCATTTTATAACAAATGGCCAATACAATTTAGATAAGATCAGTTAGTTTATCACCTGATTAGCCTATGGACAGGTTAGTCTACATATTGTCAAATAAATGCTACTGAAAGTTTCTCAACGGAGGTATAGGAAGGATGATATGATATAGTGATATAGTATTTATTGTCAGTTCACACTGAAATGTGTCTTTCAGTGTGATGCTGGGCAGATCTGTTTACATTCCCTGGGCATGAAAACCGCATATGGATTGTAGATTTGTCCAAAAGGACAGCTTCCAGCCGGGGGGGATACAGGTAAGAGTGTGCACCTAAACATAATGGGCACCTCAATGTTATTTAAATTGGCTATTTCGTCCAAAATATATTAAAAGGAAATCACACCCGTGTGAACTGAGTGGTCCTCTCTCCCTCTCTCCCCCCTCCTCTCTCTCTATCTCTCTCTCTCATTAGCAGGCAACAGTGCAGCACTAATACTATCTCTCTCTGTTTCTGGCACAACTTACTGGTACTCATACTGGCTCATTAACGTCACATAGGTGAACACCACATAGGTGAACACGGACATTGCTGTTCCTTGGAGTGGTTGCACCACTCAATAAAGAATGTGTGGAAAATGGTCGAAAAATAATGTAAAGTGTGCATGACTTATTTTGACTTGCATACATATTATCAGACCTAAATTGACCCTTCAACTTAAATTTGCACGGACCCTAGAGATCTCAGGGACCCACTGTACCGGTTACCTCTGTGGGATTCACTCCTACCAACAGTCATTAAGACATTCTGACCTGAGATCAGATTCATACGAGGTTTCCACTGGACACACGCTGGTCTGACGAACCCATTCTGACCTGAGATCAGATTCTAAAAATGTCAGTCGTTCTTCGATTTTTTTCAAAAATAGCAGACCTACAAGCTCGTATCGCGCCACTCGGTGGCGCGATATGAGCTTCAAAACCGCTCTCAAAGGGCACCTACGGACGGCTGCCATTCTAAACTGACCCGTAAAATCTGAATGCCCCACCCACCAACTTTTCCCCCTCACTGTACAGTATATGTTATTTTCCCTTTTTACCTCCTCTATGGTGATTTCCAGTTTTTTGCTATTAGAAGTGTATATTTGTACGTCTCTAGTCTAAATGTTATGATGAATTGAAGTTGAACATGGTGGACCCTATGGTAAACAGGTGTAATGCTTTATGGTGTCGTCCACTCACAGTTTGTATTGAGTTGTGCTTGAAATGTACTGAAATTCTCCAAACTGTTAAATACTTCAATCAATGAATGTACCAGGCTACACAATTTAATCTGTAGTTCTTTACCAGGCTTTTAAATTGTCTGTGGTTAGTCTATGGACAGACTGGCTAAGCTATGGTCACTTCTTTAAAAAATTGATGTTCAAATTTCAAGCATAGCTCACACTCACAATGCATCACAGCTGTGGTGAGCTTGTATAGGCCTGTATATGCTATTTGTGTGCAGGTGTGGCGCAACTAAGTATAAATGAACCAGCCCAACCCTAACCCCTAAATGTAACCTCTAAAGTTAATCTGATTCCTAACACCAACCTAAATCTTTTCCCCTAATTCCTAAATAATAATAATTTTAAACCATAAAACAACAATGTCTTGTCAGGACCTTCAATCCCAAATGCCCACATGTACAAACCAGAGTTGTGTACACACACACACACACACACACACACACACACACACACACACACACACACACACTCAGAGAGAGAGAGAGAGAGAGAGAGAGAGACGGGATGCTTTGGCAACAACTCTGATCTGATGCCTGAGGATTTAAGGAAGGGGTTTAAAAACAAAGTCCATGAAACCACTTCTGGGCAGAATCATAGAACGATAACTTCAATTGGAACTCCCTAAATCCTACTATATACTGCACAGCTTTATTTATGCCTTGTATATAATAATATAACCTACATTGCGTTTGTGTACGAAACGGCTATAAGCTCTGGTGCAGCAATGCAAACCATAGCTGTCAAAACGGCACTTTCATGCACTCACTGGTAGCAAACACAAGTAACAACACCTTGCACTCGGCATGTATAATCCACCACCGTGTCAGTCAGCTGGAGGTTGTTATTATAATGCAAAGACCAAAGACGTACCTTGGAATTATCTTGACGTCCATTGTATGGTCTTCTTGACGCACTGTAGTGTATAGCTAAAGCTAACTGTAAAAATATTGACTGTTCCCTTCGGCAGCAGTCACGCCTCTCAGTCCTCACTAATGCACCCACTGAACTTTGGGCTGCGAATTTAGGTTTTGTTTTGTTTACTATCCATGGTGACAGTCTGACTGCCGTTCGGCAATTATTTAAAAGGTGGGGGAAATTATTATATTTGGTCTTTCTTTAGTGTTCATGAATGTATAGCTATTAATACACCGAGCGACTGAAAGTTTCGCCGGGTCTCTCTCTCTCTCTAGACTCCTAAAATAGATGTACACGCACTGATGATGGCATCGACGTGCGTGCTGCATAATGAAGACATACATTATGATCCCATTCCTGGCAGGGACAGGCGGTCGTGTTGTGATTGGTTACCTGCTTGGTTGCCCGGCAACAGCTGATGAGCAGGGTTCATCACTATGCTGGCTTGTGGTGGACTGGACACAAGACATGTTTATCAAAATTCGCTCCTATCCTAATGCCACCAAAATGTGGAACGCCCTACCAACAGTCATTAAGACATGTGAATCCCTTGACTCCTTCAAAACCGCTCTCAAAGGTCACCTATACGGACGGCTGGAATTTGAAACTGGCCCCCGTAAAATCTGAATCCCCCCCCCCCACCGCACCCCCTCTTCCCCTCACTGTAGGCTATATGTTTCTTTTCCATTTTTGCTTCCTTTGTGATGAATTCCTGTTCTGTTCTTTGACTATATGGAGGTGTCTATTTGTACGTCTCTAAATGTTTTGATGAATTGAACATGGTGGACCCTCTTGTAAACAAGTGCAATGCTTAATTGGGTCGTCCACTCACAGTTAGTCTTTGTATTGAGTTTGATTGAAATGTACTGTAATTCTGCAAACTGTTAATAAATCAATCAATCAATCAATCAAAAACCATACCAGGTCTGAGTGTTCAAATGGAACCAAATGGACCCGCACATTTGGTTCCACTTAATTCCATACACGCTCAGCCCATGGAGTTGCAAATAAAACATTTGAGAACTGCTGCTATAGTTGGACTCCTAATATGCCAGTGTCATACATAATTATTATTCGGAAGACAACCTGGAGCTGAAAAATCTCAAAGTACAGGTGAAAATATAGTACAGGTAAAAATAGAGAGAGAGAGAGAGAGATAGAGAGAGAGAGAGAGAGAGAGACGGTCCCAAGCCGTGGATATACACTTGGGATATCCGTGGATATACACGGCTTGGCAATTACATTCAGTAAATTTGTGTTATGAATGATCAAAATAAGAAAAGAGAAGCCCGCACGCACAAATTATCCAAAAGATACATTTATGAGACGTTTCGAGCCAATTAAAGGCTCTTCATCTGGTCAATTTATTTTTATAATTTATTTATTGTATGCTGTATATATTTGAATTGTTGCCTAAGTAATAATACCTGATTATGTGGATCACTGTCTTAGATTCTATAATAATCATGTCCTTTTGCTTATTCCACTGTTTGAGAAATGTTTAACACTGTATTTAATATTTCATTAATTGATGATATTGATCTATTAAAATGACCATGTTGTGACCACTGACTATAGTAACGTGACCCGTGGGTATATTTAAGTGGGTGGATCACTGACATCTTGAGTTTGACCAGATGAAGAGCCTAATAATTAGGCTCTTCATCTGGTCAAACTCAACATTTATCTTTTGGAGCATATGAGTGTGCGGGTTCCCTTCTTTTCATATGTTACTTTTTGAACCCAGCACCTATAGTATTTTACTATAGTTTCTGTATTATCAAAATAAGAACATGGGAAATCCAAAAATTGCCAGACAAGGACAACCACGTCTTTGATGGCATTCTGTGATACTAAACCGAATTATTATTTGGGGCCAGCTATTGTAATCCACGTAGTTGAATATCCATTTGAAATTTCTGGAAGAAACCGTATTTTTGTTTAGTAATATCTCCAGTTCTCCACTTGAACGGAATGGATAAGGTATACTAATTGGACAAAACAGCACCATCTGCTGGACAACTGCGAGCAAATCTGCTCAAATAAATATACTGTACATATATCTGCCACTTGAATTAAGGTGACTTGATTGACATCAGCTCGAACCCACAATGCAATACTTTGTTTTCAAGAGTGTTGCACAAAACATCATTAAAGTTATAATGTATCTGAAAATACTATACCAATTAAATTATATTCCTATTCCATTGTCTTATATGCAATGACAGCACTGCACAGCTCAGCAGTTGGAAAATATATATTATTTTCACACACACACACACACACACACACACACACACACACACACACACACACACACACACACACACACACACACACACACACACACACACACGCTAAAATAGAAAAACACACTTCCTTTATTGTGTAGACTGGTATTTACAGTTAAATCACAGGTGTGTGCTGTGTAACAATATATACTATTCGGCCATTTTCTCATCTTCATCCTGTTCATTTTCCTCTTCGTCGTCGTTGTCTTCCTCCTCCTCCTCCTCCTCCTCCTCCTCCTCATCATCATCAAAGTACTTATCCTCTGCATCTCTGCTCACTATGTCCAAGTTGTCATAATCAGGGTTCTCATCAACCTCACTACATGCACACACACACACACACACACACACACACACACGCACGCAGTCACCCAGACATATGCACACAAAATAAAACGATATTATCATTCAGTAAAAACAACTTGACAGAGTAGCCCAGTCAGGGCCAATATCCCAAACTATGTGAAAGTGCAAATGCAAAATTTAGCGGTTAATTGTCATGCAAATTTGCAATGACCTCCATGCTCAGTTTTGCTTTGAATCAGTTCAGAGTGTGCTCACATATCATATAATCCACAGAGCATCCCTTTGAATCAGTTCAGAGGTAGCCGCAATTTGCAACTTTGGTTTTCGATCTGCTTGTCTTAAACGACGTTAAACTCACCAACATTGCAGCTGTAGTCCAAGCTTGAATTATCCTCTTTCAATCTGCCGAGCTTGTTTTTCATACAAATCCACCGTAGAGATGTTATGAGATACTTTCTGTCAAGACATCCTCTGCATGTGATTCAAGTGTTGCAGTTTGGAAGCACTCGTTTTTGTTAACGGGTCGCGCTGCTGCCTCCTGCATTATGTGCAAATTCGAAACCGGTGGAACGCAGGGCCGTTCAGTGACATACGACGAGTGCTTCCAAACTACAGCACTTAGAAAAATAATCACCAGCACATAATTTCTTGACAGAAAGTAGCTCATAACATCTCTATGGTGGATTTTTATGAAAAACAAGCTCGGCAGATTGAAAGAGGATAATTCAAGCTTGGACTACAGCTGCAATGTTGGTGAGTTTAACGTCGTTTAAGACAAGCAGATCGCAAACGCAAATTGGCTGAGTGGGGAGTCAATGAAGGGTATTGTAACTCTAGATTCATCCCATTATAAAAAGATCTAGAGTTGCAAATTGCGGCTATTTCAGAGGGTGCTCACATGTCATATAATCCACAGAGCACCCCTTCCCTTTGCTTGAAGTATTGGGTGTGTAAAATGTCTAGTGATTATTAGTAACCTGTAGTTGAAATCCTTGTCTTTGCCGTCCAGGAACCGCTGGTGCATCTGACTGACAAACTCCTCCCTGAGCATGACCTTCTCCTGTGGGGTTGGCTCCCACTCCTCTTTTCCAGAAACATCGCCTGGGAGGGAACAAAATAAACGTTATCCCCGAATGACCCAATGGAAGAGGCGTAGAGTGTGTGTGTGTGTGTGTGTGTGTGTGTGTGTGTGTGTGTGTGTGTGTGTGTGTGTGTGTGTGTGTGTGTGTGTGTGTGTGTGTGTGTGTGAGAAGGGAGAGAAAGGGAACAAGCGTTTGGCCACCCAATCCATCATCTAAGTTCACAGTTCACTATGATCCATGCTCTTACTGATGGAAAGAGAGAGGGATGGTACAAGCGGGTAAGTGAGACAAATTGAGAGGGGAGAAAGCGAAACACAGGAGGAGGTACACATTGAGACAGAGAGAGAAAGGTCTGCCACTCAACATGCCTCCTGAACACTCCTTTGCACTAAAGTTCAAATAGAGCACCGAAGTCTGACGTCACTTTCAGTAGATGGCGCCAGTATACACAGGTTCATGTATGCTTTTTAGTTGCATATAAGAACTGTGTTTGAAAAATAAACCGATCATCTCAGCCTTTCTGTCAGGGGGGTGGCTGTGTGTCGTTAATGATGTCCATTCATATTTGATACAGCCAGTTTCTGGAGAAAATGGAATTAATGTGGCCGCAAAAGCCTTGAAACTACATATGAAGGCAATGTCGCTGCTAATATACGTCACGCCCAGCTGTCAACACATTGCGTTCCTGAGATTCCTCATTGATGTAAGCTCAGCTGGTGGTGACTCAACTCGTACTAACCACGAAACATTAAATATCAATAAAATAAAATAAACTTAATTAACATTCAGTTTCTGTTGTGTGACGGGCAGATGCAGCCACCCGCCTACCCGGAAATGTAGTCTCTGGGTTATTTGACTCATTTCGAACGCTTATTTTGTTACTCTTTGGGTATATCTGTACATTTCCACCTTCAGTCGATGCTTCATATCCATATGAGTGAAAAGGTTTATTTTTCAAACACAGTTCTTATATGAACTATGGGGATTTCAATGCAAATAAAAAAATACATGAACCTGGGGACTGGCGCCCTCTACTGACAGTGACGTCAGGACTTCGGTGCTCTATGACTAAAAGTGGATAAAGGGAATCTACCAACGCGCCTCAAGCCGGCTGATCCGGTACATCACAGGAACAAGGAAACATTCGCAGTAGGAGGAGAGGACACTGGGAGCAGCACAGACATTTTAAGCCATTCTGACCTGAGATCAGATTCTAAATATGTCTGTTTGAAAATGACAGTTTTCTGAAAAAGCTATATTTCTAGTCAGTCGTTCTTCGATATTTCAAAAAATAGCAGACCTACGTACAAGCTTGTAGCGCGCCACTCTGTGGCGCGCTACAAGCTTGTAGATCTGCTATTTTTCAATAGCTAAAGCATAACATGATGCCAAAAGGGGTTCCCGCCCAGAATGGGGTTTAAGCCTTTTATTGGGTGCTAGACTAGTGCAACAAAGAACGACTAACGTGTTCGACCTATATACGGTCTTCATCAGAGTTATCGATGAAGACCGTATAGTCGTTCTTTCTTGTACTAGTACACCTAATAAAAGGCTTAACATGTCTGTGCTGGGGCAGGCGGTGGCCTAGTGGTACAGGCGCATGATGCCACTATAGGCTCTGGTCTGACAGTGTGTCGCGTGTTCGAGTCCTGTTCATGACGACCTTTGCTGCATGTCTCTCCCCTTCTCTCTCTCTCCCTCTTTCCTGTCAATCTTCACTTGAAACTATCAATAAAAAGGCAGAAAATCCAAAAACAAATCATAAAAAAAAGAAAATGTCCGCACTTCTCCAGTGTCCTCTCTTCCTCCTGCGACTAAAAGTGGATCTTAGTGACCACACAACGTCTCTACAGCTCAGCAGTGAGTTCTGCTCTCATCTTAGTGACCACACGTCTCTACAGCTCAGCAGTGAGTTCTGCTCTCCTCTTAGTGACCACACAACGTCTCTACAGCTCAGCAGTGAGTTCTGCTCTCATCTCAGTGACCACACAACGTCTCTACAGCTCAGCAGTGAGTTCTGCTCTCATCTTAGTGACCACACAACGTCTCTACAGCTCAGCAGTGACTTCTGCTCTCATCTTAGTGACCACACAACGTCTCTACAGCTCAGCAGTGAGTTCTGCTCTCCTCTTAGTGACCACACAACGTCTCTACAGCTCAGCAGTGACTTCTGCTCTCATCTCAGTGACCACACAACGTCTCTAGAGCTCAGCAGTGACTTCTGCTCTCATCTCAGTGACCACACAACGTCTCTAGAGCTCAGCAGTGACTTCTGCTCTCATCTCAGTGACCACACAACGTCTCTAGAGCTCAGCAGTGACTTCTGCTCTCATCTCAGTGACCACACAACGTCTCTAGAGCTCAGCAGTGACTTCTGCTCTCATCTCAGTGACCACACAACGTCTCTAGAGCTCAGCAGTGACTTCTGCTCTCATCTTAGTGAGCACACAACGTCTCTAGAGCTCAGCAGTGACTTCTGCTCTCATCTCAGTGACCACACAACGTCTCTACAGCTCAGCAGTGACTTCTGCTCTCATCTTAGTGACCACACAACGTCTCTACAGCTCAGCAGTGACTTCTGCTCTCATCTTAGTGACCACACAACGTCTCTACAGCTCAGCAGTTGAGTCCTGCTCTCACCATCGTCATCGTCTTCCTCCCGTGCGGCCTCCTCTCTCTCATGCTCCTCCTGCAACTGATTCTGGATCAGCCTCTCCTGGTAGGAGTCGAGGAGGAGGTGGGCCAGCCCTGCGTTGCCTTCGCCCGGGCACCCCGCTTGTCCTTCTGCACCTCCTCCCTGCATAGCCTCCTGAGAGCGTACCAGTAACTGTTGGAACAAGGCAAAGGTAAACGACAAGGCAGAATTTGCACATTGTCAACTTTAACCCATTCTGACCTGAGATCAGATTCATACGAGGTTTCCGCCGGACGCACACTGGTCTGATTAAACCCATTCTGACCTGAGATCAGATTCTAAAAATGTCAGTCGTTCTTCGATTTTTTTCAAAAATAGCAGACCTACAAGCTCGTATCGCGCCACTCGGTGGCGCGATATGAGCTTGTAGATCTGCTATTTTTCAATAGATAAAGCATAACATGATGCCGACACCAAAATGGGTGCCCGGTCAGAATGGGTTAAGTGCTGCAAGCCTTTATTAAGACGTGTTAATTCTCCAAATGCCACCGTTTGACTTTTGATTTAAATGTCACGGTTGAGTTTCAACCGTGACACAGCAATTGTATTTGGTTTATTTTACAGCACTAAGGGTTATGCCAGTGTTAAGACTATTGGTCTTGTTTTGTAAAGAAATATACATGTTTTACAATAATGAACAGTAGAAATCTCTCGATTTAGATGTTGATTCAGACTTGTGCCGGCTAATATAAACACTACTGTACCAGTTGTAAAAAAAGAAAGAAAGAAAAAACAGCATGTAATATATTATGTGAGCATAATACTAACATGGTGTAAAGTTGCATGTGGTGTCCTTTTATGATTATGCACCAATGCAATGGAGAACAAAATCCTGTGATTGTATATTACGTGGAAAGTATTTCCAATTCTGGCCATTCACAAAAAACAAAAGAAAACAACTCGACACAAATAACACAACCGATTAGAAGGTGTGCAGAACCGCAGACCTCATCCATACGTTCTGGCTCTGCCCTTCTCTACACAAATATTGGACCGATATCTTTAATTCCTTATCAACGATAGTCGGGCAAAGAGTGGAGCCCACACCTTTGGGGGCCCTGTTTGGTGGTTTTCCCTCAGTATCGTCGCTCTCTAAACCAGAGAGGGATGTTTTGGCCTTTGTCACTCTGTTAGCTAGGAGACTAATTCTGACCAACTGGAAATCGCCCACTTCCCCTTCTCACACTCATTGGGTTAGGGACAGTGTAAAACTGGAGAAGATTAGACTCTCCTTGAATGGTTCTTCCGATAGGTTTGGGAGGATATGGGGTCCATTCTTTCAATTCATTCAGAATTTGAATCCGTCTCTGCTTGGGGATGAGTGAGGTCTGCTGGACTTTTGATTTAAAAGCTTATCCATAGCTTATACTGTGATTGGATTGCTGTGATGTAATGCGGATTATGGATGTATCATGTACCTATGATTGTTTATAGGATGTTGTGTACTGTTTGGTCTGTTTTTGTCTGCCTTTTATTTTTCAACTTTTACTGATCCTGTATTTAAGGTTTGTTTGTCTTGTTTTCTGTTGTCCTTTTTCTTTGGGGTGAAAATTCAATGTGTTTACTCTTTTATGTCATACTTGTGGGGTTTATTTAAGAGAAGCTGTTAATGCCACCATTTATTATTTTTCAAACTCAGTATTTGAATAATGCTTCTGTGAAAAAAACCAATAAACAAAGTTATATATAAAAAAAGAAAAGTGTGCAGAACAAAGCCAGCCCACCTCATCATCGGTCAGATGCTGGCCAATGTACTGCTCGTACAGTAGGGGCTGCCTGGTGCGCATCTGCTCCTCGCTGAAATACTGACCGTCTGGGACAAAGACAACACAACATATGGTTAATTGAGTTTGATTATTATCCCCCTGGCCAGCCGGGACGCCTGATGGAGGGGAAAGGAACTGGTTGGAATAACGTGTTCCTTCCACGCGCTACGTCCAACCAGGGAAACTCCCCCCTGTCAGGTGTAAAGGAGCAACTTGGACACTCAAGCATGAAGGAAGCATGAGTTAAGTCCGTTGCTCTCCCTAGGTTGGCGGAGGGTGTGTAGAGCCCAGGATCACATCACAGGATGATTGACACAGGGGTGAAAAATGGGTTACAAAATCGTGGGTCAAAAATATAAATAAAAAAATGAATTGATGACACTCACGCTATGGTTCTTTTGATCCTATTATAATAATAATAATATGAACATACTCTCAGGAACCCTTACCCCTCTGGAGGGCCCTGAGGGCAGCATAGCGCTGGTTTCGGACCCTGGTCTTGTTTGCGTGTCCGACAGCCCGTCTCTGTATCACCCTGCAGTAGTGCTGGGCCCGCGAATCAGAGCGGAGACTGGAGAACGCCTCCAGGTGCTTAGGCTTCAGATACGCCTGGAAAAATGGAACCGCAGAAATATTGGACACATTTGAGATTTGTAAACAAGACACACACCGCACACCGCACAAACTAAAGGCCTATTCATAGTCTGGACTTTCGGTGGTGAGGTGACCACCGGAGCTGAAATAACGTTGAGCGGTGGTGAGTAAAAACAGAGAGAAGGGCTGGAGTGGTGGCGGTGGTTTGCTCTTCACCGCGGCTCAGTGACGTCATGTTGTAGTTCGGTGGTCACCTCACCACCAAAAGTCCAGACTATGTATGAGCCTTTAGTCTGCTCAGACGTAGGCCTAGGCAGGACACAAACCACAGCAGTCCTAGAGACATTTTAAGTGCTGCAAAAATGACAGTTATTTCTTCAGTTTTATGTTCTCCTGTCAGGTGCCTAGTATTAAAGTTTGCTTGCACACAAACACAGATACACTACTACTCCAATCTCTTTTTATCTCACTCATCTCTCACACAAACGTTCATGTTATGTGTTGTTGTGCACATAATATATGATTGAGCCCTACCTGATACCTCTCCAGGAACACCAGGGGTCTGCTCTGATATTGCTTCAGCAGCTCCTCTCTGCGCTCGTCCATGGTCAGCTCAGCATCCCCTATCTGCTGGCTTTTCACCATGCACCCGCTAACAGCCACTACCTCCAGCATGGCGCTCACACTGCTGGAGACAGCCTGAAGGACACCGTCTGAGGTATGCTGCAGGGTAGAAGGGAAAACTAGGTTAAATAGTGATGCTTTGAAAATATAAGAAAATGTCATTTAAGGACCACTTCACCACTTTTCAACCTATCTTCATATAATTGGTCCTCACTAGTAATGACTGAGCTAGCCCTAGAACGACTCTTGTTGTTACATACAGTATGTACAGTATTTCACATACAGAGCCATAGAACAGAGCCATGATTTGTGGTAGACCGTTACCATGTGCGGCATGAATGTGATAAATGCTCCGTTTGTACTCACCCATTAAATTATTCCAAAGACGTGGAGTGAAAAATGGTCCTCTAGTTTTATATCCATGTGAAAGTTCTGGCACAAAACGCGTATTTAGTGAATTATCTCCACTTTTTCAAGAGATGCACACGGACATCTTTCTCTCCGCGCGAGGGGGGGCACTGGAATATCGACGAACCGATTTTAGATACTTCCTGTTGTCATCACAAATTGACCGGAGAAACACAAAAGTTTGGGTCACACAATTGGCAGGTGCTTTGCGATAGGTGCTGGGTAATTAATCACACCACCTGCCAATTGTGTGACCGCAAACTTTTGTGTTTCTCCCGTCAATTTGTGATGACAACAGGAAGTATCTAAAATCGTCCCCTCGCCGGAGAGAAAGGCGTCCGTGTGCATCTCTTGAAAAAGTGGAGATAATTCACTAAATACGCGTTTTGTGCCAGAACTTTCACATGGATATAAAACTAGAGGACCATTTTTCACTCCACGTCTTTGGAATAATTTAATGGGTGAGTACAAACGGAGCATTTATCACATTCATGCCACACATGGTAACGGTCTACCACAAATCATGGCTCTGTTCTATGGCTCTGTATGTGAAATACTGTACATACTGTATGTAACAACAAGAGCCGTTCTAGGGCTATGACTGAGCATGATAAAATAGCACAATCTTTCACCCTATTTAGTAGGGGGGCAGTGGGGCAGTTCAGAAACACGGCCACCAGTGGCATCATCGATGGGGAATCCAAGCTAATACAAACTGCAGGCTTTCTATTCCTGAAAAGTTGCAATGCGAAAATTGAAGCCATCTTTCGCACGATAATAAATAAATAAAAAATAAATCTGCCTAACGATGATGTCACAGGTGCCCACAGCCCTCATATGAGACATATAGTGAGTAGGAAAAAACTGTGGCATTTTATCATGATGAACATTAGCGAGGACCAATTGTATGAAGATAAGTTGAAACGTGTTGAAGAGGGCCTTTATTTAAGATGACTAAATGAGATATTAAGAATAGAAGCTACCTCTCTCTCTCTCTCTCTCTCTCTCACACGCACACGCACACTCACACACACACAACTCACTCTGACTCCGTTATGACTGAGGACTCAGGACTGACTGAGGACAAAAACAATCTGTGCACTGGAAATACCTACTAGATAGAAAGAACGTTATAACCATACCATACCATCTTTATTTCTATAGCACATTTAATTGATTTAAATAACAACAAGTTGTACCAAAGTGCTTTACAATAAAATAATAAAAATCACAACTTCATTAAAAAAAAAAAACAACATACAGTACACATGTAGTGTCACTTTCAACATCAAAAAGCTAGTTATAAGTACTGGTAGACTCACCTGCTTGTTCTGGAGTGGCGCTTGCGTGTGTGTAAAGTCACATCCTAGTAGTTTCCCTGCTGTGTTGACTGTAGGGTTCGAGTCTACTACTGGTTCTACGACGGTCGTTCTCGGCCTGTCGCTGGTCTCATGTGAACAAGGTGGTGGAGCCTCAATCTCTCCCCACATACTGGGAGATGATAGTCGCGCAAATATAGTTAACCGTTGTATCTTATTCTTGTTGCCAATTCCGATCTTCTAACAACACCATGATAATGTCAACGCCATGTTGTCGAAGAAGTATAGGAATACATTAATTACGTATGTTTCATCAGTTAATGGGTTTTTTTTCTCCATCGCTCAGAATAAACGCAATAAAGCCGCCATATTGGTCCGGTCTTATTATTGTTCCCCCTCCTCGTTCAAGTGACTTGCCAATGGTTCCGCTGAAAACAAATATCTTCTATTTATGTTAATCTCTACATATTAATAGCATACAAGTTAAGCAACAACAGTAGTAATAATTATTTGTATTAATAATAATAATAATAATAATAATAATAATAATAATGCATTGCTTGTAGGCAATATCCAAAAATACCCAATTCAAATTGCATTACGCTGTGACATTATATGATCTAATTATTATAATAAAAAGGCTACTAGTGAATGACACCATTTGACCATTTGCTACAATTTGCCGGTTTGTGTGATTTGACTTTGACTCAATGTGAAATATAAGTGTAACCAAGTGTACCAAAGGATTTACTTTGTATGACTACGCCACCTTGAAATAGTTCAAGGACTTAACTAGACCAGTAAACTGGGTTCCCCACACAATGCAAGTTTGTTTATAAGGACTTGAGACTTGTTCCACAAAACGGAAATTTATTAAACATTTAAGAAGATGAATACAAAACATTTATTATCATATCAGAAATATAAGGCGAACAATCTTTTAAAACCAGGCATACTAAAACCAATAAACAGGTCCAACACTATTGATAAAAAGGGGAAACGATGTCACATTTGGAGCCAGTGGGGCCAATAGGCAAAATAGTTAAAAAGCTAATAAGTGGGAGCTAAACAGCTAGAAAACACAATAACCGATTAAAGACTAAGAAACTAATAAATTAACTAACCACACGCACAGCACAGCACAGCACACAGCATGCATGAAAAAACACGAAACGACACCGTGAAAAGAGGTGCAGTCACAGCCAAACCTTAGTCGTGGGCTAAACGTGAGATCCTACTGGTAGCAACCCATACGGCCAGTCAGCTAATTCACCAATTTGGCTCTCCTCGGCATCCAGATGAAACACTCGCCACCATGTGGGGGGGGGGAAACAACAAGTCAAACAAATGAAACAGCTCAAAGAAAACAGAAAACAGAAATGGCTCAAAACACTAAAAGCAATAAAATCAATGTATGAACTCCAACTAAACAAAGCAGCAGTGGCAATCTACAGGATGAAATCAAAACAAACACTTTAAGTTACACCAACAAACACAAAGTAGGCTTAAACAACAATGTCTGTTTGCGTACCTTCAGTTGTCTGTACTTAACACTCCCTCTCGCCACAGCAATGGTTTGGTATGATCAACCTGAATTATAACAGCAGAGTTATTTACAATTATCAGATAGTATAAACATCATTAAACCAATAGGCATGAAACACCTTACTCACCCTGGCAACAGCATTAAACCAGCATAAGTGTACGACTCAGGTCTCAGGACCCACAGCCATGTAACCACCAAGCAGACTATTGTTTGGTAGACTACAAGGCCTTTAAATAGTAACACTGATTGAAAACCAGGAAGAGGATAGTGCAGCCCTCCCTATGGTGGCCCTTGAGGCTCAGATCTGACCGGCTACATCTACCCCCATTTTCTTTTTTATTGGCGTCCCGACAATAACCTAGCCTACCACCAACGCCTAAATCGTGCTGATGTGGAGCTGCCGACACTTGACACCCCTCCCCCCATCTTCACTGGTAGATGATGGGGATTTGAATGTCTGCCAGCTGTCTCACGGGCAGACCTTCTTACCACTTCACAGGGAGGGGCTGGTGGAGGGCTCATCGACCCTGATGGGTCAGCGGAGGGTGTGTAAATGACTGAGGCTACCAGGGCATCTGGATGGGACCTTGTGGAGGCAGTAGGGTGCCTAGGGTCCACCAAGATGTAGAGCTCACCGCTCTCTTCCTCCACATCTGTATCTCCCGGACTGTTAGAACCTTTTGGTGGTGAAACTGCATAGCCACATGGTACTGGCTTTGGCATGGGACGTCGTACATGGCATAGATGAGACGAGTCTTCCTGTGCCACAGCCTTGTAGATACCGCCTCCTAACCTAGGGGTCCGGGTGACCTGATGGAGTGTAGGTGTCCTTTCCGATGGCTGAGTGTCTCTCAAGAAGGTACATCGTTGGCACAGCTGGCACCAGTGCTGGATCGTCTGCCCCATACCTGGCCAGTAACACCTCTGCCGTATCAGCTCAGTTGTTCGCTCGGCACCCTTGCGTCCATGGTTGTGGTGGTGTAACCGGTTGAAGACCTCCTCCCTCAGACACTCTGGCAGTAGCAGTTGATAGACTTTACCGCCTCCATCTGACCGTCTATACACCCTGTGCAGAATCCCGTCATGCAGGGTGAGACGATGCCACTGTTTCAGTAGCCCCAGGGTTTCGGAAGGGAGGCCCTGCTTCTCCATGCGCCCTGGCATCCGTTGTTCTTTCCAAAATGGAATTAAGGCCCCTATAGAGAGATCAGTAGCCTGTAGTGCAGCCAGTTCAGAATTTGAACATTCTGGAATGGCAGAAGTGGCTGCCAACTGCCTCACATGTGCAGTTCGCTGGACAGCCACCGGTAGCGGGGTTCTGGTACAGGCCTGCAAAAGTTTGTTAATCTGTTCTTGCTGCTGCTGCAACAATTGTTTAAGTTCCACAAGCTCTGCAGTGGCTGGGCTACTAAGTGGCACATTAGCCACACGCTGGGTGGCACATAAAGCAGGGACAGAGTAACTCTTACCCCTATGTTCATCTGTCCACCCCTCCCGCTCCCAACGGATAGCCTCAGCCCTGACCTGTAGGAGAGAGTAGTTAGGATGTTCCCGTATCACTCGCTTCAGTTCCCTGTGTAAGTGAGAGTCACGGACACTCTCCACAAACTGGTCACGCAGCATGGTGGCATAAGTAGGCATCTCTGGGGCAGAACGTTCAACTCGCTCCATTAAAGCACACAGGGCATGGGAAAACTGATGCAATGACTCTCCCTCCAGCTGCCTCCTGGAAAGGAAACTATGTTGAAGAGAGACATAAGTTTTATCACAGCCATACAAATCCTGGAGAATTGCAATTATACGTTCTGGGTCTTCTCGGTCTGCTCTGGGCCTATACCGGATCTCATCTTGTGCCTGTCCAGCCAAATGATCATAGACGACATATGCCTGATCAATGGGCCCCAGATGCCTAGCCCTAATCGTAGCCCTTACTTCCTCCACCCAATCCTCTACTGGGATCCCAGAGGTCCCTCTAAAGACAGGACACTTCCTCTCTCTAGGTACATACAAGTGATATGCAGGAGGTAATGAGTCCATATCGTTGCCATTACACGTTGGACAAAGAGCTGGCTGGGAAGGGCGAGCCTGTTCGCTCCGTAGTTGCTCCTTTTCGACCAGTAGCTGCTGCGCCAAGTCCTGGAGCTCACTAGCCATTGCAAAAGACAGTCAATACAGGCAGGTTATTCCTCAGCACTTCTGTTTGTAGCACTGGAGGGGATGGGAGTAGTTAACTGGTCCCACGGAGCACCAACTGCTGCTTTGTTATATAAAATCTAAACAATCGAGCCATTTCAATAAAATAAAAATTTAGCCATTTCCAACAAAAAAATAAAAATAAAAATAAAATGAACAAATGTCTCAAGTTCCTTATTCCGTCCTGCCGACTGCGACAGATTGTAACCAAGTGTACCAAAGGATTTACTTTGTATGACTACGCCACCTTGAAATAGTTCAAGGACTTAACTAGACCAGTAAACTGGGTTCCCCACACAATGCAAGTTTGTTTATAAGGACTTGAGACTTGTTCCACAAAACGGAAATTTATTAAACATTTAAGAAGATGAATACAAAACATTTATTATCATATCAGAAATATAAGGCGAACAATCTTTTAAAACCAGGCATACTAAAACCAATAAACAGGTCCAACACTATTGATAAAAAGGGGAAACGATGTCACATTTGGAGCCAGTGGGGCCAATAGGCAAAATAGTTAAAAAGCTAATAAGTGGGAGCTAAACAGCTAGAAAACACAATAACCGATTAAAGACTAAGAAACTAATAAATTAACTAACCACACGCACAGCACAGCACAGCACACAGCATGCATGAAAAAACACGAAACGACACCGTGAAAAGAGGTGCAGTCACAGCCAAACCTTAGTCGTGGGCTAAACGTGAGATCCTACTGGTAGCAACCCATACGGCCAGTCAGCTAATTCACCAATTTGGCTCTCCTCGGCATCCAGATGAAACACTCGCCACCATGTGGGGGGGGGGAAACAACAAGTCAAACAAATGAAACAGCTCAAAGAAAACAGAAAACAGAAATGGCTCAAAACACTAAAAGCAATAAAATCAATGTATGAACTCCAACTAAACAAAGCAGCAGTGGCAATCTACAGGATGAAATCAAAACAAACACTTTAAGTTACACCAACAAACACAAAGTAGGCTTAAACAACAATGTCTGTTTGCGTACCTTCAGTTGTCTGTACTTAACACTCCCTCTCGCCACAGCAATGGTTTGGTATGATCAACCTGAATTATAACAGCAGAGTTATTTACAATTATCAGATAGTATAAACATCATTAAACCAATAGGCATGAAACACCTTACTCACCCTGGCAACAGCATTAAACCAGCATAAGTGTACGACTCAGGTCTCAGGACCCACAGCCATGTAACCACCAAGCAGACTATTGTTTGGTAGACTACAAGGCCTTTAAATAGTAACACTGATTGAAAACCAGGAAGAGGATAGTGCAGCCCTCCCTATGGTGGCCCTTGAGGCTCAGATCTGACCGGCTACATAAGGATAGCAGCCAGTGTGATAAATTAGCCTACCAGGAGACTGACTGACAATGGAATAATCTATGAATACAGTTAGAAATGAACTACCAAAAGAACACTGGAAAACTGTGTAAGATGATGATACATACAGGTGGTCTATTAATCATTAAAATATTCATGAATTGTTGACGGACAGGATCAATATAAGCCTACATTCTTTATTTTATTTTTTTAAGCATTGGTTGATTGAAATATTTATTAACAGTTAGCAGAATTACAGTACATTTCAAGCACAAACTCAATACAAAGACTGTTAACTGTGAGTGGACGACCCAATTAAGCATTACACTTGTTTACAACAGGGTCCACCATGTTCAATTCATCAAAACATTTAGAGACGTACAAATAGACACTTCTATATAGTCAAAGAACAGAACAGGAATGTCGTCTTCTGAAAATGTTTAGTCTTAGTCTAGTCTAAGACGACTTTATATCAAAAACCTTAGTCTTTTAGTCTTTACTATTAGTATTTTACTATTAGTATTGTAGTAGTCAACAAAAATAACGTTTAATTGATATTGTTGTAGTTCAGATGTTTGGTCTAAATTAAGCCTCCTGAACCACGGGACAATATTATAACTATGTTCACAACTCACTGACACCATCTGCTGGACACAACGAGAAGTGCATCCAAATACTAGCACTACATTTGTATGGCATTAAAATGTTCTGGTGAATTGAATATTATAATGATGTACCACAATGGAAACAACAAGCCATAGTGCTTAATTTATAAATCCTCTTAACAGACCTTGTATTGAACTGGACTTTACTGTGCTTTTCTTTTCTCTACAAAGTGTTAATAAAGTATTCCATCAATCTGATTAAATTACTGCTACTTTTCCGTTCCATATATGGTTACACTTGGTCTATAAATACATGTATTCTCTCTCTGTGTTCATGTCAAGATTTGGGTTTCTTCTATTATGTGTTCAAATGTCTGTGTTTACCAGAGAAACACCGTGTTTAGCCTGTAAATAAAACCACATAGTGTCTGAAACACAGAATCAGCCTTCTAAAGACAGTGGTTCACAAAGTGGGGTCCGGGGACCACCAGGGGTCCTTGAGGCAGTTCTAGGGGGTCCCCAGCTAAATTGACTTTTTACCGGGCCAGTTTTGAACTGCAGCCACCTGTAAGGGCTCTTTGAGAGCGGTTTTGAAGGAGTCTAGGGATTCACATTTATTTACTGTTGGTAGCGCCCTACCAACAGTCATAAAGGAATGTGAATTTCCGTGGCATGGGAGAACGAACTCAACCCGTTGTTTGAGCCAAATCTGGGCTGCGATGTTTAAGTCTCACTTGTTTCGTGGCCATGTGAAAAGTGAAAACACTATGAATAATTAATACACGACAACAGAACCACGACAGACTTTTCAACAATACGTTTATTAAATTAAAACAATTACAGTTTATCATTTAGGCACTTAGCAATGTATCCACATAGAACCATTTACAGTAACATGTTTTATCATTTAGGCACTGAGCAATGTATCCACAGAGCCATTTACAGTAACATGTTTTATCATTTAGGCACTGAGCAATGAATCCACTGAGCCATTTACAGTAACATGTTTTAGAACACCACAAAGTTGGTACGGTGAATTTAAAATAAAATTAAAATGAATTAAAATACACCATGAATTAAAATACACCATGAATTAAAATACACCTTTGGCCCAGCCTGTAACAGGAACATCTGTTCATAGGCCTACAGTAAAAATCACACCTGTGTGAAGTGAGGGGCGCTCTTATCATCGTACATCATCTCATCCCGACCAATCACAATCTGCGTCCCCACCTTCGTCATCAGTGTGTGTGTGTGTGTGTGTTTACACAAACACTTTAACCCATTCAGGCCTGACGTCGACATTTAAATAATATCTTCTAAATTCTGACCGTTTTCTGAAATACCTCATGTTTCTGTATCAGTGGTTCTCAATATTTCATGTCAAGAACCCCAAAAATGATCTGAAAATATGTTCTTCCAAGGACCCAGCAAAGATTTGAGTTAAAATGTTCACTCTGTAAGTCTAATAATATATCTTCAAAGATTTGAGGCACCTTTTCACGATAAAAAAAAAATAGCAGACCTACAAGTTCAAACGTCGATCACTCTCTGCTGATTTGTGATCGCCTGCATCACACACAGACACACACACACGCGCGCGCGTGCGCGTGCGCAGCTGCGTCTAGATTCTCCCGGCGGATCCTGCCGGGAGCTGCCTATGCCATAGAGAGCATTGGACCCCAGGAAAAGCTCCCTGTGGTGATGACTATAGTTAACTAGACCCTCTGTGTTTGAAGGGTTAGCTAGTAGAAGTGTTAACTAGTGATAACTAGTGTTAACTAGGAGCAGTAACCAGGCAAGCTGTGCTACTAGATTGGTTGAGACGGTTGTGAGTTTGTTGATCTGCTATTTTGAAACACATTTGAAGGAGATTTGAAGTAAAAGATCTCCAAATTCACACACAGACGTAGACGTGCGTACACACGTGCACACACAGACGTAGACGTGTGTGCACACGTGCACACACACAGACACGTGGTGCATTTATATATATAGGATATATATTTGTTTCCTTGGACTGGAGAAACAATTCTACTGGAACGCAATATGTTCAGCTGGAGGTCAGAGGTCAAACCCTATCAATGTGGAGGTCAGAGGTCAAACCCTATCAATGTGGAGGTCGGAGGTCAAACCCTATCTTGGGGTCTTTAGCACATCAAGGTTTGATTGACAGATCACTGTGCTTCTTATATACATCAGTGTGATGTCACCATGATGTCATGATGAGTCACTCATGACCAAATATGGAGTCCATGATGTCAGGAGTACTGGCGACTGTGGTAACCATGACAACCTGAACTCACTCAGACATGTGGAGTAACCATGGCGACCTGATGTGACCCTCGCTCGCATCGAGACTCTATCTCTGATGACACAGAAACACTGAGGAGCCACGCCCCCACAACCTGAACCCAACGCAGAGGGGTTCAGTGGACGTGGTCTGGAACGTGTGCAGGTGGGTCAGAGTGTCCTCTGAGGACACGTCATAGAAGGACAGAGTCCCAGCGGGACGGTCTACAAACACTGCTACTCTGTAGACCCTGTCCTCCCTGTCCTCACGGTCAGCATCCACTGCTGCTCTGCAGATGGAGCGTCTAGAGGGACCGACAGGGAGGACAGTCTGCTCCCTATTGTGACTGACAGAGTAACTGTAACTGTCAACTGCATCACACCGCAGACTCCATGACATGCCATTGTCTCCAAGCAGACAGTCAAGACCACGTCCTTTCCTGCTGATTGCTCTGTCAGTCCCTGCTATGTCAACCTCTCCACTGCACTCTACCTCAGAGTAGCAGCGATCGCTCACACTCTCTGCACTCAGAACCTGCTTATGGGCATTGAACCGTTCGGGATGATCAGGATACTGATGAAACGGTCCCTCCACCCATGTGACCTTCCTGTTGTCCTCAGACAGAGTGAGCCAACGGTGTGCTGTGTTTGTGTCCAGTGAGAGACGCTGGGAATCTGATGAGAAAACACACAGTAACCATTAAGTACATCATTCACTGACACACACACACACACACAAACACACGTGTGCGCGCTCACACACACACACACACACACACACACACACACACACACACACACACACACACACACACACTGCGCGCACGCACACACACACACACACACACACACACACACACACACACACACACACACACACACACACACACACACACACACACACACACACACACACACACACACACACACACACACACACACATTTGGTCTACAAACTATGACCTTGTAGATCTGCTATTTTTCAATAGCTAAAGTATAACATAATGCTTGAAACACCAGAATGGGTTAAAGTGGGATATTTGGTATATAGTATTTTTTATTGGCCTGAAATATTGTCTATATTCATACATTCATGAATCCAGCTGACCGGCTGTCACTATTGGGCTTTCTTTTTCATTAACAGGCAGGCAAAATGGTCCAACATGTCAAACTTTCCTTATGCTTTAAGTAGCATGTGACATGTAAAACTAAGGGGTTTTGATTTGATTCTGAATACATTCCAGGCATTAGTTTTACACAAAAAACACTCCTTGGGCTAAAAACGGCCATAGATGTCATGACAAATGTGATGAGTTCAGCACATTTTGGGCAAGTGGCTATGGCTGTTTGACATGTCACATGCTACTTCATGCCTCCAGCCCCCCCCCCCCCCCCCCCCCCCCCCATCTGAAATGATGTAGTTCCAGTGACCCCCCTGCTCCCAGAAGCAAAGATTTGAGTTAAAATGTTCACTCTAATAATTTATATTCAAAGATTTGAGGGACATTATCATGATTTTTCAGACAAGGAGGTTAAATGGGAGGCTATTGTGCAGTCAAAGTTACCAATACAAGCTAGTTAATTCAGCATTATTTTATTGACCGGTCAGGCCGGTATGGTAGGCCTCAGGCCTAGCAATATAGGCCTCAGGCCTACCATACCTGGCCCACATTCAAATATGTGAGTGAGAACACGTGAGTGAGTGTTTGTCATTCCGATCTCCCACATATTTCTATTGACTGGCTTTATCTCTCAGCCAAGGCTGTAGTTGTCTGCAACGTGTCACTAAGGAGTATGAAATCCTTGTTTGACCAACACGCACAGTCGCACACGCCTGAAGATGCACTGTGTGCGTGCCAGACTGCGTGCTTGACCAACTACAATGAGAAAGCAAACCCGACCAACAATATTACAACTGCAGCCCTGAAGTTTACCAAACTATACAGTAGGTGTTAAAAAAACTCTGTATAAGATGTCAATAGTGAGAGATACTCACGTCCTTTAATGAGATGAGGATTGAACCGATCTTCTCCACCATGTTTCACTCTGTAGGAAGTAGAACAACAATGCATCAATGTCTGACTGTCTAACACAACGTCTCAACTAGCTGACACTACAGTGTTTCACTCTGTAGGAAGTAGAACAACAATGCATCAATGTCTGACTGTCTAACACAACGTCTCCAATAGCTGACACTACAGTGTTTCACTCTGTAGGAACTGGAAGTAGAACAACAATGCATCAATCATCACATGTCTGAAAATAGTAAAATAGTGGTGATGCCCCACAAACATTACCCACACATAGTAAAGGGTTCTCCTGTAAACCAGGCCCCACAACAGGGTCTACTCACTTGAGATTCTCCAGCCCAGCAGAGAGCAGCATCTTCATTCCTGACTCATTCACCATGTTGAGACTCACGTCCAATTCTCTCAGATGGAGGGAGGGATTAGAAGTTAGAGCTGAGGTCAGAACTTCACAGCATCTCTCTGTCAAGAAGCAGTTCTCCAGTCTAAATGAAGAATACAACCAGATGAGAGAGAGAGAGAGAGAGAGAGAGAGAGAGAGAGAGAATATGAGTCACAGTACACCTACACAGTACACCTACAGATTTTGTCCAAACATCGCGCAAATTGGTACACAGTCTCTCTAGAGCCATTCAACGAAACCAGTCTTTCAGATTTCTCAGACTCCATCCTGATTGGTTAAGATTAGCTTCCAAAGTTCACAGGAGTGCTCAGTTTCAAACAAAATGCTGCAAATCATGAACACATCGCGTGATTTCCGTGAAATTGTGCACGCACATTCCCACTAGGCCGAGGACGAAATGCCACATGAACAATTTCAACTCAGCCTCAAGGTGGCGCTATAACTGGCCGAAAAGTGTTTTACCTCTAACTGCACGGATCTGTGGATAATTTACTTTTGTTGCCCTTTTATCCAACCACCAGATGAAGGCAAGCTGCAATGTCCTACATTCCTATCCTGGTGGAGACCTGTGCCCAGAAGGGCACTTTTTCTAGTTGCATGTGAATCACATTCAATGTGATTCACAATGGTATGTTCTAAGCGACCACTTGGAATTTATAAAAATGGGGGCCTACTCTGCCGATGCGAACGGAAATAAAAGCCTGGCTACTGAAGGATAGTCTGTCTCAGTCCATCATATCTCTGGACACTTTCTTCATACTGAGCAAGCACAGAAACGCTATTGGCCCATTTTGGACTGAGGTCAATTAAAAAAAGGCTTCTAAATCCTAACATTTTTCTGAAAAACCAATGTTTCTATGTCAGTGGTGCTCAACCTTTTTCATGTCAAGGACCCACAGAATTCTCTCTATTGGGCCACGGACCCCCATCTCAAAATATGTAGTTCCAGGGACCCCCCCAGAAGCAAATACAAGCTCTAAGCGCGCCACTAGGTGTGCTACTACGCTTTCATATAATATGGAGTATACGGTTGTCTACGCACATACTGTGTAGTTAGCACCATTTAGGTACCGTTAGCCTCGTTACTTTTATAAACGTAGATAGCAGCGAAAAAGTTAATGTAAATATTCAAAACTAGGGGATGTCACTGACAACAAAACACATTGAACCAATCAGAGGTGTTTAGGTTTTAAATGTGGTATCTCAGCATAAAGACTACATATAAGTCACTGTATCTTATCAATATTATGGTCAGTGTGAGTTACCATGATATTAACCTCATCCACACTCTTCAAATACTACCACCATCATAACTACATTATAATCACTTACTATAACAGAACTTTACTTAACTAAATACAAATAAAAATGTTAAATTAATCTGACCTGAGAGTCTCCAGACAACAGTTTGGGCTCTTCAGTGCAGCACAGATGAGATCCAGTCCAGAATCCTTCAAGCCGTTTCCACTCAGGTCCAGTTCTCTGAAATGGGACGGATTGGAGCTGAGAGCTGAAGCCACAATTTCACAGCCTCTCATTGACAAGGAGCAGTTCTCCAGTCTAAATGAAGAATACAACCAGATTAGGAGAGAGAGAGAGAGAGAGAGAGAGAGAGAGAGAGAGAGAGAGAGAGAGAGACAGAGACAGAGACAGAGACAGAGACAGAGAGAGAGAGAGAGAGAGACAGAGACAGAGACAGAGACAGAGAGAGAGAGAGAGAGAGAGAGAGACAGAGAGAGAGAGAGAAGGGGGAGATTAAAACCAATAAAATACATATTCCTGTATAGAGAAGCTTTGCAACCAGCAGAAGAAGACTTTTCATAAAACTGCAATTTGAATTGGCTCATAAAAGCAATTTTTTTTCCAGATGAAGATAGATATCCGTCCAAAGTTCACGTTGGTCAACAGTAGAACACTGTACACAATACATTTTCAATATTCAATAAATTCAGTCGAAATTTAGGAAAAGGGGGGCCTGGATGAAAATATGGGAGGGTGATGCCTTTCTAATTGTAGTCAGAGGGAGGGTGAGCTAATTGTATTTCTAGTCCATGGGAGGGTGATCCAATTCTGATAATAAAATAGTCTGGGCTTTTATATATACATGTTTTACTACAGCTTTTTAGAATTCAGTCGAACTTTGTCTAATAATACCCCTCTGTTGCTTTCACTTGTAGAACGAACACACACACACACACACACACACACACACACACACACACACACACACACACACACACACACACACACACACCAAGTCCGTCCGTCTTTCTCTCTCTACTCTGCCAATGCGAACGGAAATAAAAGCCTGTCTACTGAAGGATAGATAGTCTGTCTAAGTCCCTCATATCACTGGACACTTTCTTCATACTGAGCAAGCACAGAAACCCTATTGGCCCATTTGGGACTGAGGACGATTAAAAAAAAGGCTTCTAAATCCTACATTTTTTCTGAAAAACCAATGTTTCTATGTCAGTGGTGCTCAACCTTTTTCATGTCAAGGACCCACAGAATTCTCTCTATTGGGCCACGGACCCCTATCTCAAAATATGTAGTTCCAGGGACCCCCCAGAAGCAAATATTTTAGTTAGAAATGTTCGCTCTGAAATATATATTAAATGATTTGCCCCACATGTTAACGATTAAAAAAAAATAGCAGACCTACAAGCTATGAGCTTGTAGATCTGCTATTTTTCAATAGCTAAATTATAACATAATGTTTAATTATAAAGTAAGCTGTGCTACTAAGCTTTCATATAATATGGAGTATACGGTTGTCTACGCACATACTGTACGCATAGTTAGCACCATTAGGTACCGTTAGCCTCGTTACTTTCATAAACGTAGATAACAGCGGAAAAGTTAATATAAATATTCAAAACTAGGGGATGACGCAGACAACAAAACACATTGAACCACTCAGAGGTGTTTAGGTTTTGAATGTGGTATCTCAGCATAAAGACTACATACATTAGTCACTGTATCTTATCAATATTATGGTCAGTGTGAGTTACCATGATATTAACCTCATCCACACTCTTCAAATACTACCACCATCATAACTACATTATAATCACTTACTATAACAGAACTTTACTTAACCAAATACAAATAAAAATGTTAAATGAATCGGACCTGAGAGTCTCCAGACAACAGTTTGGGCTCTTCAGTGCAGCACAGATGAGATCCAGTCCAGAATCATACAAGACGTTTCCACTCAGGTCCAGTTCTCTCAAATGGGACGGATTGGAGCTGAGAACTGAAGCCACAACTTCACAGCTGTACAAAGAGCAGTTCTTCAGTCTAAATGAAGAATACAACCAGATTAGGGGAGGGAGGGAGGAGGGGAGAGAGAGAGAGAGAGAGAGAGAGAGAGAGCTTTGACCTTTAAGCTCCTTTATTAAAACTCTACAGACAGTACGTAAAAAAGTAACTTCAAAATTGCGGTTAGCTCATAAGAAAAGACAAAATATAAATAACACCTCTTTTCTTTGTTTTTTCAAAATGAAAGGCACAATTCCCCGTCCTGCACCACACATAGCCTCCAATTTGTCCACCAATTTGTGGTAGGCAAACTCCACCCTAAGACGTGCTTTTCAAGGGAAAGGTACCTCTGGAATCAACACCTCTGATGGGTGTGGTTTAGTCTTAAGGGGTGTGTTTTTTTCACCCACTGTGTAATAATAAACGGACACTAGGTGGCAGTAGGACAGTAGGACAGAGGCCAGAGCAACTACCTACTGGTATGCCCACCAGACCATGCAGGTCAAATGGGGTGGGAGTAAGTGTCCTTGTTCAAGGCATATTGCACACCGCTTTATACTGCACACCTGTGGTCATGTTATAGAAATTCTAGCACACCACTACAATTATTTTAAAACTTTAGTTTATAATAGTTACTTTGTAGATTTTTGATCACATCACAAACAAACACATTAACTTTAGCCATATAGCTACACAAGCTTGTGAGCTTGTAGATCTGCTATTTTCAAAAAATTATATATATTTGAAAATTTTAAATGATACATTATGCATAAAGTGTCATTTCTACTTTTGTTACTTTTGTACTTTTAGTCAAGTAAATGTTGCATTACAAACTTTTACTTGTAATTACCAAAGTAGTACTTTTTCCAGGGGTATTTGTTTTCTCTTTCAAACATTTCTGGGGTCTACTCAGGTTTTTGAGTGAAGCCCATACAGTTGCTCAAGTTAATTCTTAAGGTGCTAAATGTCTTTCTTGCAAGGCAGTTCGTAATCCCCCACCCCCCACCAAACAAAGAGTTCATTTGGCTTAGTATTATTGGGGAGTTGGAGGGGTCAGCAAGGCTGTGCTCACTGTCAGCAACATGTTTTCTTGTTCTGAGCAGACCTACAAGCTCGAAGCGCGCCACTCGGTGGCACGCTATGGGCTTGAGATCTGCTATTTTTCAATAGCTAAATTATAACATAATGTTTAAAACACCAAGAGGTTCCCACCCAAAATGGGTTAATTATAAAGTAAGCTATGCTACTACGCTTTCATATTTATGGAGTATACGGTTGTCTACACACATACTGTACGCGTAGTTAGCACCATTAGGTACCGTTAGCCTAGCTACTTTTATAAACGTAGATAGCAGCGAAAAAGTTAATATAAATATTCAAAACTAGGGGATGACACTGACAACAACACATTGAACCACTCAGAGGTGTTCAGGTTTTAAATGTGGTATCTCAGCATAAAGACTACATACATTACATACATTAGCTATGATATTAACCTCATCCACACTCTTCAAATCCTATCACCATCATAACTACATTATAATCACTTACTATAACAGAACTTTACTTAACCAAATACAAATAAAAATGTTAAATGAATCTGACCTGAGAGTCTCCAGACAACAGTTTGGGCTCTTCAGTGCAGCACAGATGAGATCCAGTCCAGAATACTTCAAGACGTTTCCACTCAGGTCCAGTTCTCTCAAATGGGACGGATTGGAGCTGAGAGCTGAAGCCACAACTTCAACGTCAACCTCTCCGAGGTCACAGTCAACAAGTCTGTAATTTCAGATTAAATGTAAAATCAGACATGATCAAAACAGAACAGACCATGTTCACTGTCAAGGAGGTTCCCTGTGGTGGTGTCTGAAATGTGTGTGTGTGTGTGTGTGTGTGTGTGTGTGTGTGTGTGTGTGTGTGTGTGTGTGTGTGTGTGTGTGTGTGTGTGTTTGGATACTCTTCTAACTAAGCAAATAGCGGCAGTGTAACACATATTCAAAAGGCAAAATCACCCTAACACTAAATATACTAAACACAAATCACACTTGGATTGCAATACTAATATATATAAATATTAAGTGAGGGGGTCTCTCTCTCTCTCTCTTTCCCATGTTTTTTAATGAATGAATGAATAAATGAATGAATGAATGAAGTATATAGTGATCTAACATGTTAACATTCACATTACTAACCTGGCTGTTGTGCAGTTCTTCACAGCTGGGACCAGTCTCCGTCGCCCCTCCTTTGATGCGTTGTATTTCTGCAGGTCCAACTCCTCCAGAACCTCCTCTGACATCTGCAGCATGGAGGCCAGAGCTGAACACTGGGGCACAGAGAGTTTCTTCCCTGAGCTGTTCTCTGACTCCAGGTACTGTTGGATCCCCCGACTGACTGACGGGTCGTTCATCTCCATCAGACAGTGGAAGATGTTGATACATCTGTCAGGAGAGGCATCACGATCATTCATCTCCTTCAGGTTGTCGATGACCCTCTGGATCTCCTCTGGACTGTTCTCTGTCTGACCCAGCAGACCTCCTAACAGACTCTGGTTGGACTGCAGTGAGAGACCATGAAGGAAGCGGACAAAGAGGTCCAGGCGACCACTCTTACTCTGCATGGTTATCTTCATAGCAGCCTTGAGGAAGTCAGACAGGGAACTGCCAATGTCACCATCATATTCCAGGAATGTCTTCAGGACCTCCGTGTTCTTCTGAGTGAAACAGTGGGACAGGTAGACTGCAGCCAGAAACTCCTGGATGCTCAGATGAAGGAAGCAGTAGACCGTTTGGAGGAAGAACACATCGTCTTCTTTGAAGAACTGTGTGCAAAAGCCCAAGTTCTTCAAGTCCACTTTCACATCAAGAGCACACGCTTTCAGGTCCTCCTCATAGAAAATTATGTTGCCTTTGTTCAGTTGGTGAAACGCCAGCTTGCCCAGCTTCAGAAGAACTTCTCTTGCATACTTTATGAGTTTATTTCTGTCTGCCTCGCCTTGTTCAGGATTCTCCCGCTGTATCTCACCCATCAGGAAGTGGCAGAACAGCTCAACCAGGGTTTTGGGCAGCCTGACTGTCGTCCCCATGTTCTTCACCATGTTCTTCACAACGGTAGCAAGGATCCAACAGAAGACTGGGATTTCACACATGGTGTGGAGGATCTTTGATCTTTTGATGTAAGAGAGGATTGATCTGGCCTGGTTCTCATCACTGAACGTCTTCTCGAAGTACTCCTTCTTCTGGTCATCTCTGATGAACCCTCGTACTTCTGTCATCCTGTTTACAAACTCCTTAGGGATCTGATTGGCTGCTACAGGTCGCGAGGTTATCCAGATTCGAGCAGAGGGGAGGAGCTTCCCCTTGATGAGGTTTACAAGGAGATCTTTCACTGGGTAAGAGTCGTTGACATTCATGAGGCCAATTTCTGTTTTGAAATCAAACTTGAAATTATTTTCATCATAACCATCCAGAACAAACATGACTTTGAAGGGGAGGTCATTGTAGTCTCTTGCCGTCTGCAATTCAGTGAAGATAAGATTAAGAACGTCTTCCTCAATAAATCTGGTTTCCGCGATGCAGCAGTGAATTAGCTGTGCCAAAGTAAACATTTTTCCCTTGAGCATATTTAACTGGCGGAACTTGAGCGGGAACACGAGGTGTGGGTCTTGGGGGAAACATTTCTTGGCCCAGTCGAACATAAATTTGTGTACGAGGATCGTTTTCCCAATTCCTGCACAGCCAACGGTCAGCACTGTTCTTTTGATTAGTCCAGAAAGGTCTTTGAAGATTTGACCGAATTGGATTTCCTCTCTTGCCTTCTTCATCTCCATCTGTCTGACCTCATGATGGCTGTGGATGTCTGTTCTTTCGATGTCTACATTGTAGAGCGGAGCGAAGACGTTTTCAAACACGACCTCAGACTGTGTGCCCAAATTTACCCTCAGATATGTGCTGTTCATGTTACGTTGAAGCTCCTCTTCATAGTCAGTGATGTGACGATATCCTGGTGTTCTCTTCAACAGACCTGTAGCGAACAAAGCATTTCTATGTTTAACAGCCTTGTCCACCCACACACACACCCACACCCACACCCACACACACACACACACACACACACACACACACACACACACACACACACACACACACACACACACACACACACACACCTCTCAGTTTGGCGGCTCTGTGTCGTCTTTCCTTCTCTTCTTCTGTCAAAGCTAAAATGTGAGGTAATGATTGGTCAGTGAGATGTGAGACAGTGATTGGTCAGTGAGATGTGAGACAGTGATTGGTCAGTGAGGAGATCATTCTCGTCTTCACATAATGACACAGATGGATGGATTTATATCAATATAGATTGTAAATAAATCTAGTTAAAAATAAATTAAAGACTCACAAGGATTCTTGTTCCAGAATAAAGCTACCAGTGCTACTGCGTACATGAAGAGAGTAACAATAATGCCCCTTCTTAATCCTCTGCCTGTTGGTCCTTTAGGA
Source organism: Protomyctophum parallelum (assembly GCF_964188405.1). NCBI lineage: Eukaryota > Metazoa > Chordata > Actinopteri > Myctophiformes > Myctophidae > Protomyctophum > Protomyctophum parallelum. Next base: position 45,369,280 of record NC_139708.1, read on the forward strand.
GCTGAAAGACAGAAATATAAAACATAAATAGAAAAGAAAATCTCTTTACATTTTTTTATTCCCCTGCGAATGCCTCCTAGTAAAACAGGAAGTGAACAGATCCACTTCCGGGTTGCACAATCTAGCTCCACCCCCCTCATAGAGTTGTGGGAGGAGTTTCAAGTCAATCAGACAAACCGGAAGTAGGAATTATAGTTTTATGAAATTGGAAGTCCGTACGGCCAGCCACCAGGTTTGGGACCTTTAGCATGCTGCAAACTGGAGTTATGGCTGTTTGAAGCTGCTCCTACCCGTGGAGGTAAACGGGCTCTCTCTCTCTCTCTCTCTCTCTCTCTCTCTGTCTCTCTCTCTCTCTCTCTCTCTCTCTCTCGACCATAGACACACGCTGTTATGCATGTTACGTAGACACTATAATTGCATTGTATGTAGCCATAGCACGTCATAGTACATATGTATAGCATAGTATAGTATATATGTATACAAGTTTATATGTATAGTTTCATTATATAGATATTGCACTGTTACGTTCTTAGCTTACGCATGTTTCATGATAAATGCTTTTGTGATTTTGTGTGATGTATGATGCTGTTTTGTTCTTGCTTAATGTAAGTCGCCCTGGATTAAGAGCGTCTGCTAAATGCCTAAATTGTAAATTGCTGTTAAGTTACAGTCTGTGACTAAGAAAGACTACGTTTCCTGTTTAGTTTTCCTCTTTAGAAATGTTAAAATGACACAGATTAATTTCTTCTTTTTTTGTTGTTGATCCGTGCAGAGCTCTGGACCAAAGGCCGCATGGACTCACTGGCCTTGGAACGTCTCGGGATCCCCCAGGAGGAAGTCACTAATGTTGCTCTGGAGAGGAATGTCTGGTGAGCTGTTGCCCCCGTGACCCGATTATGGATAAGCGGTTGAAGATGGATGGATGGATGGACAACAACAATATTAAGGACCAGTATGTCCTACAGCTTTAACCCCATTTTGACCTGAGGTCAGATTCTAAAAATGTCTTCTACATCCTGACAGTTTTCTGAAAAAGCTATGTTTCTGTCAGTCGTTCTTCAATTTTTTCTAAATAGCAGACCTACAAGCTCGTAGATCTGCTATTTTTCAATAGCTACAATTTACAATTACAATTTAGGCATTTAGCAGACGCTCTTGATCCAGAGCGACTTACATTTAAGCAAAAACTAAAGTATGGCAATACATCACATATATAAAAAGTAGTTATCATGAATCATGTATAAACTAAGAACGTAACAGTGGAGTATCTATGTCAACTATACATACTATACTATATTATATATTATACAATATAGATGTGTAGCCTATACTATAAAGTGCTATGACTACATGAAATGCTAAAGCATAACATAATGCTAACACCAAAAGGGGTTCCCGCCCAAAGTGGGTTAATACATTATAATTGCCCTCTATAACTAAAATCTAACATTTAAAACACCTAAAATATTATATTATATTAATATAGAAACTCCTGTCGCAAGTTGATGTCATATGTCCTTGCGTGGTCTAGCCCTATGGAACGTATGGAATGCATTGTCTTATTAGCCAGGGTTCATTTTAAGTCTATGGCCAGTAGCACTTACCCTACCCCCTTAGATAGCATTTCTGTAGACTTAGATAGCATTTGATACAGACTTATAGCATGTTATGTAGACAGCACTATAATTACATTGTATGTAGTCATAGCACGTCATAGTACATATGTATAGCAGCGGGCAGCGGTGGCCGAACGGTTTGCGGAGCGGTCTTGATATCGGAAGGTCACTATAGTTCGTATCCCCGGACCGGCACATTAAAATTACCACCGCTGAAGTGCCCTTGAGCAAGGCATTGAACCCCTACCATGAAATGTTCTATGAGCAGGGCCTGGCTGTAAACAAGTTCTTGAGCTTAGTCCAGTTACCCTGGGTAACTTTCCTTTCCATAGTATAGTATAGTTTATATGTATAGTTTCATTATATAGATATCCCACTGTTACGTTATTAGCTTACGCATGTTTCATGCTTTTTATGTGATGTATTCCCATGCTTTTTTGTTCTTGCTTAATGTAAATCGCTCTGGATTAAGAGCGTCTGCTAAATGCCTAAATTGAAAATTGTAACTTCTGAACTAGCCCTAACACACACACACACACACACACACACACACAAAATCAGTAAAAAACGTACCTCTGTAAAGCGGGTTGTCTACAGCCTCGCTCTGCTCCACACTGAACCAGTTCTTTATCGCACAGGATATTCTTTTAACTTTTCTCCCTTCCTCGTCGTCGCTGATCGTCACCGTCCGGGAGTCGGGTCCGCTCCATTCCTCATCGTTGTAGAACCTGGTCTCGTTGGGTTTGGGTCGAGTCCATTTCTCATCGTGGAACCTCCATTGATAGGTGACCACGGCCGACTCTGTGACGTCTCCGATGCAGTGCAGCGTGCAGTTGCTGGAGTTGGAGTCGCATGGTGCCACGATGGTCAGGTCTGGATCTGGGACTCTCTCTGTTGAGGAGACAGAATGAGTCACATGGTGCCACGATGGTCAGGCCTGGATCTGGGACTCTCTCTGTTGAGGAGACAGAATGAGTCACATGGTGCCACGATGGTCAGGTCTGGATCTGGGACTCTCTCTGTTGAGGAGACAGAATGAGTCACATGGTGCCACGATGGTCAGGTCTGGATCTGGGACTCTCTCTGTTGAGGAGACAGAATGAGTCACATGGTGCCACGATGGTCAGGCCTGGATCTGGGACTCTATCTGTTGAGGAGACAGAATGAGTCGCATGGTGCCACGATGGTCAGGTCTGGATCTGGGACTCTCTCTGTTGAGGAGACAGAATGAGTCACATGGTGCCACGATGGTCAGGTCTGGATCTGGGACTCTCTCTGTTGAGGAGACAGAATGAGTCACATGGTGCCACGATGTTCAGGTCTGGATCTGGGACTCTCTCTGTTGAGAAGACAGAATGAAGACGGATCACAATTACTGCAGGTAAGTCTTGTTGTGAGTCATACTTACTCATCTCTTTAAGCAGGTAAGTCTTGAAGTGACGTCTGCCGTTGATCTCCACAGAATACCACCCGATGTCTTCTACGGTCATGTTGTCGATAACCAGCCGTCCGGTGTCTGGGTCCAGTGTGGAGCGGTTTCTAAACGTCCCGTAGTAATCCAGACCATGACCCAGATACCAGTCCGCTACCAGGTTGTCTCCGTGCAGCCACAGGATGTTGGTGACGGCTTTAGGAACAGAGCGGTGGTCTGGAAGCAGTTCCACGCGGATGCCTCTGCCTCGTGGTGGAATGTACGTCACCTCATGGGCTGTGGAGAGAAACGCATGGCAGTCAAGTTACAATTTAGGCATTTATCAGACGCTCTGAATCCAGAGCGAGAACAAAAACCATGGCAATACATCACTATACATAAAAAGTAGTATTCAAGAAACATGCGTAAGCTAAGAACATAACAGTGGAATATCTATATAATGAAACTATACATATAAACTATACATACTATACGTGGAACAAAATGTATTTTGGCGGACGTTGATGCCGTCGTAAATAAATAATAAATAATAATTGTGAGGGTGGGGGACTTCATGTAACGTTTTGGAATGCTTCATTTTAAATGAAAAAACCTCTCCCAGCAGGAGCTGATGCAGGAGAGATGGGAGATGGACGACAATTGGACCATCGCATGTGACGGCCACGCATCAGGAAGAAAGCCAGCTAACACCATGCACCGAATGCCTTATTCTTTATAATTACATACTGTACAGTATTAACCCATTTAGACCTGAGGACGATTCTACAAATGTTTTCTAAATCCTGACAGTTTTCAGACAATCCTGTTTCTATGTCAGCGGTTCTCAACGTTCTTCATGTCAAGGACCCCAACAATTATATGTAATTGGCCGCCGACCCCCATCTGAAAATATGTTCAGGGACCCCACAGAAGCAAAGATTTGAGTTAAAAACTTGAAAGAATATATATATTCAAAGATTTGAGACACAATCTTTGTGCCGCGCTACGAGCTTGTAGATCTGCTATTAAGCACGATAGCAGAGCTTGTAGATCTGCTATCGCAGGAAAAAAGAAATGCGGTAAAACAATAATCTACGGACACGCAAATTAACTCAAATCTCAAATGAAGGTTCCATGGCTCAAATGGGTCTGAGTGAGAAGCTAAACCTCATCAAATGGGTCCGAGAGGCTAAACCTCATCAAATGGGTCCGAGAGGCTAAACCTCATCAAATTGGTCCGAGAGGCTAAACCTCATCAAATGGGTCTGAGAGGCTAAACCTCATCAAATGGGTCTGAGAGGCTAAACCTCATCAAATGGGTTAGTGGCTCAAAGGTTAGTGGCTCAAAAGTTTGTGGCTCAAAAGCCGAATACATTATGGGGCCTTGTTGAAAACCCACCGTCTTAAAGAATAAAATAAAAGCATTATTTGGATAACAAAGAACAGGTCTTACCAACGTCGAGCTGGATGTCAGCGCTCATTCCCATCTCTGGCACCGAGCAGCGGTAGGTTCCATGGTCCGACAGCCTGACCCTGGACAGCTTCAAGGAAATGACACCCCCGGACAGATCCGACAGGAGCATTGTCGCTCTCTGCCTGTCAATGGTGGAAAGCGACTATAAGTACTTTTACTTAAGTATACTGTAAGTTAGTAAAATTTTGAGGTATTTGTACTTTACTTGAGTATTTCCAATTACCGGTACTTTTACTTCTACTCCACTACATCTCAGAGCCAAAATGTCGTGCTTTTACTCCCACTACAATTATTTGAAAACTTTAGTTACTAGTTACTTTGGAGATTTAAATTTTGATTAGAAAACATATACATTAACCACTTCAACCCTATACATTTTGGCCATTTGGAAACGCGACGCATTGAGAGCTTGTAGATCGGCTATTTTCAATAGTACATTTTGATGCAGATACTTTTGTACTTTTGTTACTCTAGAGATGTCCCGGATACTTTATCGGTATCGCAAAAGTATCGGATCGGCCCTTATTTGGTCATATTGGGTCATATCGTTATCGGCAAATATGCCAGTCTAACCAGCGATCCGACACGGGGGTATAGGGCAGGTAAATATAATGTTGGGACATGTGGAGTTTGCTTTGGAGTTGCCCAAACTGCAAGGGCACATTTGAGTGAGGGGTCTGCTATAAACACAACACCAGATATATAGCTATAGATTAGCTATAAACCCTATTTCCGCTCGGTGGACTTCAAAATACAATGTAAGATATCTTTTCTTTTTTATTATTATTATATGTTATTCTCTGTTATCGGTATCGGTATTGGGACATCCCTACGAATTTAGTACAACTATTATATGTATCATTTTATCATTATTATACAATAATAATAATATATATAATATATATACACAAAATGTATTTCATATCAATATAGTACAATTTTGAACTAGCCTACTTCGTTACAATGAAGTAGGCTAGTTCATGATTTAGGTTGTTATTAGAGAAAGTAAAAGATTAGATTATTTTTCTTCATTTGTTGCTTTCTTTCGTTTTAGGGATTTTAGCCGTTTTTGACAGGGGGGCGGGGGCATTCGAGCTTGGGGCTAAATATGTATTATTTTACAAAATATTATGGTGATTTATTTTTTTATTATTTACTATAGTCCTAATAGACCCCAGGAAATTACA